>NC_141536.1:17262498-17434998 GCF_021556685.1 Rattus norvegicus
TCATGCGCCCATGCACGCACACATTTGATCCCAGGAACCCACACAGTGGAAGGAGAGACCTGCCTCTTAGGTGTTCTCTGAGTTCCACATGTTTGCTGTGTAATGTGCATGCGTATACCTCTCCCGTATATACACACACACACAAATACATAAATGTTTTAAGGCACTGGCTGCAGAGCTTCCCTCCATGTAAGCTGGTCCGTATGGATGCAGCAGCCCCCGCATAGCTAGAAAGTTCACCTTGCCTATTTTTTTCGCACTCTCAGAAGCAGCCCAGGCCCTTGAACTGACATAGACAGGGATCTCACTTGGGTTGTTCCTATTTTTCTGCAGACATTGGCACAGGACCAACCATTTCTATTTGCATCTGGCCTTTGTAAGAGATCCTTTCCTAGATTTGCTTTAAAACAGTGACCCCTAGGCTTCTGTAAGCCCTTTTTTCTGCATAATACTAAAACTACCTGCCCTTACTTAGTCATTCGGTCATTGGGTCATTCATTCATTCATTCATTCATTCATTCATTCCCTCATTGCTTCTTCACCTAGAATACAAGCTCTTCCACCTGAAGAACCCATGACAAGGAAGTTGTTCGGGGCACCATCTTTCATGGACTGAAAAACGTCTCAAGTCTCAGTAAAGCACATCTGGTCAGTTGTGTCTATGGGTTGTTTGGGCGGAGAATTAACTAACTAGGGACTGTCAACCACATCCCTGTGGATAATGACAGCATATTGTCAACCAACGGATCATGTGCAAAGGAACGAGTAGCCTCTTGAGTGTAGCATCCTCTCTCTACTTCTTAGCTGCCCCAACAGGAACTACCCTGTCTGTCATACCCTTCCAGTAGGTGATGGCTAAAACCTCAGAAGTCTTTCTGAAGTAAAATCCTTCTTTAAATTGCTTAGGTCCAGTATTTGTCTCAGTGGTAAGAAAGCTAGCTAGAATGAGGGTCAAAAACGTTTGCAGAATCACCGAGCGGTTAACCACTGTGCTATAAATGTCACACTCTCTCATGTTTTCAGAGAAAGAGAGGCCCTTTTATATAAGGGCCAATGCGGTAGACCAGGAAGAATTCACTTAGGACACAAATCCCGAAGCCCGGGTTCTGATATTGAATCTCAAGCTCCCTGAGCATGTCTGTCAAAAAGGAATAAATAAAAAAAGCTAAGGTAATGGGGGTAACTGTGGTCTTGTGGTAAAATCTCGGAGTAGACCTGTGCGGCTTGCTTTGACATCTGTCTAGGTTGTCTTTACATTTGCCTCTCTAGAGATGCATTTCTGTTGAAGTTGGGGAGGAAATGAAGTGGCAAACAGGAAACCTCAGTAAGAATCCTCTCTTCCTATCAGGGTGAACTTTGGCCAGTCACTTTTCCTGGTGGGCTTGTCATCGTGTGTGGACCCAGCAGGCTCAGCATTTTAGCAAACACATGTAGTACCAGCTAACCAGGGGACGGATGCCAGAGATTTATGAAGGCATGTGATTGGAGACCAGCCTAGACAACACAGCCAAACCTCATCTTTAGATAGACAGACAGACAGACAGATGGACGAACAGATGGACGGACAGATGGATGGATGAATGGATGGACGGATGGACGGATGGACAGACAGATGGATGGATGGATAGATAGACAGATTGATAGATAAGTTCAGTGAGATAATGTTCAGTTAACTTCCAATACTAAGCTATCTGTACACATGACAATCACCATTTAAAAGGACAAGATTTTGGTAACAGTGAAATTATATGACAAGTTGGGTCGTGAGTATAGAAGTCATTACGACCATAGCTTTGAATTTGATCCCTGAGATGGGAATGCTTTGGGGCCCTCTATAAAATAATCTGATCTCTCGTTAATTAGATGTATGGTCACTAACGATTAGGTTTATATGACCACCGTATTCAAGTTACCCTGGCTAAACTGCCCTTAGACCCAGGACAGCGCAAACTGAGCATCAAGGACAAGTTAAGTACTGAATGCCAAGGGAACCGACCATCTTGTTTTTCCTTCCTGCTGAACAGGAGAAGGAATAGCCATTCCTGTCATCTTTACAGGTGGCTGTCCCACAGGAACGGCCATGGTGCTAGCCCCTCACCAAATCGATCACTTCCATGGCTTTGTGTGGGGCTGAGGCTGTTCATTTACCATTAGAGAAGGGGACGGTTGTTTTCAAATGAGCACAACTCCGCTGAACCTCTGACACAACTACGGTGCCTAAGAAAATGACGATCACTCATTTTACTTACGTTTGTTCCTGTCCCCAGGTCTTGTCCAGGAAAATTAAAAGGCAAAGTAGTCCCCAAAGGCCCATGGCTGGAAGCGGCATAAACCCACGGGCATGACCTTCCTGTGACCACTTTCCTTCTAAATAAACGGAGTTTGAAGAATTTGGGTAAATTAGTTCTCTGGTTAATTATTAATGTCAGAGAAAAAGATCTTTAAGTGAGAAAGCTAAACTCAGAAATGGGCATGAGAGGGTGTTTTAATGAACATAAAATAGGTTTTAACATCCTTTAATGTCCAGTAACAAAGACAGGGGTGTTTAACATTAACCTAAACCCTAGGACTTATTTTAATGTCTACAAGCACTCCAACGTGGGTGCTTGCCCTCCATAAAGAAAGTGGCAGGAGCCAGGAGTTGCTTTGCCTCTGGCTTTCTTTTGTTACCTTGAAGGTGGTTTGTACCACCTTCAAAATTGCTTCTGGTAGGTTCCATTTGTTCCTGAGACTGACGGGAGACCCACTTGGATTTCATTGTAAATGGATAGCTTTAGAATGAAGGAGTCTGACTTAGAGACATGATGGTAGCCCCCTCAGTACCAGTAATAGTCAAACGAGTCTGCAGAGGGGTCCATGCCAGTCTAGAGGAGACATGGGGCAGTGAATGGAAAAAGGTTGTGGGGTGGATGGGAACCCTGAGGAGATGCTCTTGTCATTCCCCCAACCAGACACTTGGTGCTTAAAAGGGGATGTGTGTCTGTCTATAAATGCACATGTCACTCTTCCAAAGTTCACATACAATCAGAGAATATTTTAAGTATTTCTGCTTTTCGGTGAGGATTTCAATAGCTTAATGCAAGAACTCAAAGATGAACTTAAATCAATAGTATTCCCTGCGACAGTTTGTTTTCTTCCTTTCTTTTTAAAAATGTTGGTGTTCAGAGACAGGGTTTCTCTACACAGCCCTGGTTGTCCTTGAATTTACTGTATAGACCAGGCTGGCCTCCAACTCCTAGAGGTCTGCCTGCCTCTGCATCCCAAGTGCTGGGATTAGAAGAATGCATTACTGGACCTCACAACAGCTGATCTTCAGAACTCGATTATAATTAAGGAAAATTAAGGAAAAAAACCTTTTTATACTTTTAGTTGAATTTATTTTATGTTTTATGTGCATTAGAAATTTTTATTTGTGCCTTTCTTTTGTTAGTGTTCATTTGTATGTTAGTATGTAGTATGTGCTGTGTTTTAAGGTAACAAAGAAATGTCCAGGGCTGGAAGATGTGTTCCGTTGGTAGAGGACCTGCTTAGCATGCTCAGCCCTGGGTGGAGCCCTAGCCTTGCATGAATATTAGGTATGGTAATGAGCACAGCACTCCGGAGGTAGAGGCAGGAGGATCAGAAGTTAGAGCTCAGCAGCTCTCTGCTCCCAAACCCCGTGGGAGAGAGACCTCACCGCCTGATCAGGTGGGCACTCCCGAGGCTGCAGAGCGGAGGAGACCACCAACACTGCCCACCCCTGCCCACATCCCTGGCCCAAGAGGCAACTGTATAAGGCCTCTGGGTTCCCGTAGGGGAGGGCCCAGGAGCGGCAGGATCCCTGCGCCTGAGACACCGCCGGAACCTGAAGGAAACAGACCGGATAAACAGTTCTCTGCACCCAAATCCCGTGGGAGGGAGAGCTAAACCTTCAGAGAGGCAGACACGCCTGGGAAACCAGAAGAGACTGCACTCTGTGCACATCCAGACGCCAGAGGAAAACACCAAACGCCATCTGGAACCCTGGTGCACGGAGGCTCCCGGAAAGAGCGGCGCAGATCTTCCCAGTTGCTGCCGCCGAGGAGAGGACTTAGGCAGTACCCCACGAGCAAACTTGAGCCTTGGAACCACAGGTAGGACCAACTTTTCCCCTGCAAGAAACCTGCCTGGTGAACTCAAGACACAGGCCCACAGGAACAGCTGAAGACCTGTAGAGAGGAAAAACTACACGCCCGAAAGCAGAACACTCTGTCCCCATAACTGGCTGAAAGAAAACAGGAAAACAGGTCTACAGCACTCCTGACACACAGGCTTATAGGACAGTCTAGCCACGGTCAGAAATAGCAGAACAAAGTAACACTAGAGATAATCTGATGGCGAGAGGCAAGCGCAGGAACCCAAGCAACAGAAACCAAGACTACATGGCATCATCGGAGCCCAATTCTCCCACCAAAGCAAACACAGAATATCCAAACACACCAGAAAAGCAAGATCTAGTTTCAAAATCATATTTGATCATGATGCTGGAGGACTTCAAGAAAGACATAAAGAACTCCCTTAGAGAACAAGTAGAAGCCTACAGAAAGGAATTGCAAAAATCCCTGAAAGAATTCCAGGAAAACACAATCAAACAGTTGAAGGAATTAAAAATGGAAATAGAAGCAATCAAGAAAGAACACATGGAAACAACCCTGGACATAGAAAATCAAAAGAAAAGACAAGGAGCTGTAGATACAAGCTTCACCAACAGAATACAAGAGATGGAAGAGAGAATCTCAGGAGCAGAAGATTCCATAGAAATCATTGACTCAACTGTCAAAGATAATGTAAAACGGAAAAAGCTACTGGTCCAAAACATACAGGAAATCCAGGACTCAATGAGAAGATCAAACCTAAGGATAATAGGTATAGAAGAGAGTGAAGACTCCCAGCTCAAAGGACCAGTAAATATCTTCAACAAAATCATAGAAGAAAACTTCCCTAACCTAAAAAAAGAGATACCCATAGGCATACAAGAAGCCTACAGAACTCCAAATAGATTGGACCAGAAAAGAAACACCTCCCGTCACATAATTGTCAAAACACCAAACGCACAAAATAAAGAAAGAATATTAAAAGCAGTAAGGGGAAAAGGTCAAGTAACATATAAAGGCAGACCTATCAGAATCACACCAGACTTTTCGCCAGAAACTATGAAGGCCAGAAGATCCTGGACAGATGTCATACAGACCCTAAGAGAACACAAATGCCAGCCCAGGTTACTGTATCCTGCAAAACTCTCAATTAACATAGATGGAGAAACCAAGATATTCCATGACAAAACCAAATTTACACACTATCTTTCTACAAATCCAGCACTACAAAGGATAATAAAGGGTAAAGCCCAACATAAGGAGGCAAGCTATACCCTAGAAGAAGCAAGAAACTAATCGTCTTGGCAACAAAACAAAGAGAATGAAAGCACACAAACATAACCTCACATCCAAATATGAATATAACAGGAAGCAATAATCACTATTCCTTAATATCTCTCAATATCAATGGCCTCAACTCCCCAATAAAAAGACATAGATTAACAAACTGGATACGCAATGAGGACCCTGCATTCTGCTGCCTACAGGAAACACACCTCAGAGACAAAGACAGACACTACCTCAGAGTGAAAGGCTGGAAAACAACTTTCCAAGCAAATGGTCAGAAGAAGCAAGCTGGAGTAGCCATTCTAATATCAAATAAAATCAATTTTCAATTAAAAGTCATCAAAAAAGATAAGGAAGGACACTTCATATTCATCAAAGGAAAAATCCACCAAGATGAACTCTCAATCCTCATCTTCGGTTGGTTTATATACAAGTGTGCAATTTCTAGGCTTGAAAGTAAAATGATGCTATCTGGTGCTGGATAGAGGAGCCTTATTTTTTATTATGGCAGCTTGCTATTTTTGTAACATGGTGATTTGGTTGAACACATTAAAGTACAGTAGTAACTGATCTCCCCCTCTTCCTGGATGAGTGAGGAGATGATTAAATGTTGATGTCAGCATCCATGAGCATATTCAGATGAGCTTCTGCTTCTGTTGAAAAGGATGCTGTGTTTGATTGTGGTCCGAAGCTTTGAAGCACTACTTGGCATCTCCTTCCTTGGAGGTCTCACTGTTTAAACATAACAGATTTGATAGCTTGTTGGTAAGGTGAGGTCCAGCTTGTCTCCACTAGGTCATCTTCATGTGAATCCGGTGGTTATACGGTTTTGTTCTAGGGATATTTCATTTTTTTAATAACGGTTTTAGCTGACATTCATGGAGAGAATGAATCCTTAGAAGTGTGCCACTAGTGAAAGGAAATCCTGTCTAGAGTATGTTTCTTTACAAAGCTGTGTCACACCATCCTTTGGGCCCTCTGCTGGAAAAGTAGAATCAAGTCTCAAATAATGCCTTTTAAATTGTATCCTCTAGTATTATAGATGTAGGACAGTACTGTATCATATCTCTGTGGATGTAAAATAGCTTGTACCTGCTTTATGATACGTAGTAGTGACCGTGCTTTATCAGAGCTGTTTTTAATGATGTTGCTCAGAATGTTTTCTTTCCAGATGATGATTGAGAAGCTAATTTAAAAAAAAATGGTGCCAGGTACCACAAGAGTAACAGAACTGTGCTGTTTTCTCTGGTTTTGTTTTTTTACTTTTTTTTTTTTAATAGAGTGTGCTGGATGTCTCTACAGTTTTGTTCAGATGACTGCAGAACCTGGAAAAGCTGTTGCTGCTGTTGATGCATAACACACTGCTATTATTGGTCTTTTTATATAAATATAAATATATATATATATATATATACAGATATATAATTTGAATTTTTTGAAACTTTACCTGTGCTGTCAACTTTCGAAAAAAGTATCCCCGTTTACTGTGTTGAGTTGGCACTGTACAGAAATTAACAGCCATATTGGTCTAGAAATGTTGAACTTAAGTTTTTTCCATTTGTACAGGGGTAACACACTGTATTAAATATGTAAGGTCTTATATACGTGGGTTTGATTACAAAAACTAATAAAGTATTCTCTAAATAAAAAAA
Organism: Rattus norvegicus; assembly: GCF_021556685.1. NCBI lineage: Eukaryota > Metazoa > Chordata > Mammalia > Rodentia > Muridae > Rattus > Rattus norvegicus. Next base: position 17,269,550 of record NC_141536.1, read on the forward strand.
AAGAGAGAAAAAAATGGACTCCCAAAAAAAAAGATAAATAAATAAATAAATAAATAAATAAATAAATAAATAAATAAAAAGAAGTTAGAGCTCATCCTTGCCAATTTCAAGGCCAGGCTTGGCAACATGAGACCCTGCCTTTAATAATGACAATAATAATAATAATAATAATAATAACAACAACAACAACAACAATAGTAATGAAATAGTAATAGATGTCTAAACACAGTCCTAGATGTCAGCTGTTTGATAATACTGCAACGACAACCTTTACTTTGAATCAATATGTTTTTATATACCAACACTTTGATATTAAAAGAAAAAGTAGCAAGAAAAACTTTACACACTATTTTACTAGTAGTGTTTCTTTTATACATATCATTGAAATGGAAAACGAAACCTGCCACTAGCCCATTTATTTCCAAAGAAAACTTGTAAAATGATTAAGCTGGGTTGCAAAAGATGGGTCGAGCTAAAACAAACAGGACTTTTGTGGTCATTTTCGGGAAACAAAACTTAAGAGAGAGCGGGAATGCCCGGTTAAATAGGTAATAGTTATACTTCAAGTGCAAGGAAAGGAGAGCCTTTTTGTGCTCCGAGGGCAAATACTAGTACGTGGTATTTTCAAAACGCTCTTGGAGAAAATGTTTAACAAATGACGGTTCTCAACAACTTATAACGTCTCAACTGATTAACCCAAACTGCTTAAATCTAGCTGTCTTCTAAATGCAGTTCAAAGACGGGTGCCCATTGTGCTTTCTTTTTCTTTTTCTTTTTGTTTTGTTTTGTTTTGTTTTGTTTTGTTTTTGTTTGTTTTTTTTGGTTTTTTTTGAGCTGAGGACTGAACCCAGGGCCTTGCGCTTACTAGGCAAGCGCTCTACCACTGAGCTAAGTCCTCACCCCCCCCCCCACATTGTGTTTTAATATGTGACCTTTGCACTAGTATTTGGTGTTGCGTGTGGAAGAGGAGAGTGGGTGGTTGACTCTTATTTTGTACAAATATTGCAGACAGATGCTCTGCTCTGCTGGAAACCCCGAGGGTCACTGAACCTCTCACAACTGTCACCTAGCTTCTGCTCTAAGGTGGAGATGAGATGCCTTCCCCTAGTTGCTGGCTAGTTTCATATCTACTTGGAGAAAGGGAACTTGAGTTGGAAAGTGTTTCCACCAGACAGCCTGTAGGCAAGCCTTGGGGGGCATTTCCTTGATAGATATTTGAGGTGGGAGGGCCCAGCTATGTGCAGTGTCACCCGTGGGCCAATGCTACTGTGAGCTCTAGCAGAAAGCAGGCCACGGTAAGCAAGTGCTCCTCCGTAGTCTCTGCATCTGCTTCTGCCCTGAATTCCCTCAGCGATGGCCCAAGACATGAAACTGTAAGCTGAAACAAGCCCTTTCCTCTCCAAGTTGTTTTTGGTCACAGCGCTTGTCACGGCAATAGTAACCCCAAGTAAGACAACCTGGTCCTCAGAGCCCTTCACAGTCTGGGTCCTTCTTGGTTCCCCGGCATCCATGTTCCCATTCTTCACTGCTTATTACGTGACTGTGATGTGAAGGGTCTCCTGGAGGGTGAGGATTTTGTGTGAACTCTCTTTAAGTAGTGATCTCGCAATTACTTAGCCCAAAGAAAAAGTCTGGAAATCCACTATTAACAAACCACAATCTTCCCTCCCAACAACGAAAAAAAGGCCTTATTCTATGTGCTTCGAAGCCAAATAACTCAGTCAGCCACGCTGCTGACCTCGGGTGCCTGCTGCCTGGCTAGCGTGGGAGAGCTTTACCTGCTTCACAGAGTTCATGCCCTGGAGTCCGAGGACAAGAAGAAAAAGAGAAATGGAATACTTACTCTAAATGGAGCCCTGACAATGTTGTAACTTTTATTTAACAGAGGTAGACTGTCAGAGAGGTTCATCCCTCAGCCTGGTTTGGTCTCAAATCTAGTCCCATGCCCTGATACTTTTATCCTTAACTGACTTGTACCCAAACGTATGTCTTCAGAAATACAGGAAATGCATGAATTCCCTCTACTAGCACCCAAGATCCCAGTCTTAAGAGCTTCCCCCAAACAACAGTATGCAGGGGACCTGGTAGCACAAACTACTTCCAGTTGCGGAACTTTAAAGCAAAGTACCTCTTCTTACTCAGCTGCCTTGGTGTAGGGCGTGCATGTATATTTAAATTGAATTAAAAGACATTTACTTTCGAAAAATGTTCACCAAGACAAAGTTTCACTGAATGGAGTCACTCCGGGTGAACAAGACTGGGGAAGTGCCTTTATCTGCTTATCGCTCCTCCAACCCGCCATGTGTATCCCAGGGTCCCACTGAGAAGGCTGCATGGGAACTCTGGGAGTCCCCTGGCACATGGCATTTAAGCCATTGCTATAAACCACTAAGCAATTTCTTTCAAGTATTCTTACTCATTCCGTTCCTGTGGATCAAGGAAACACAAGGTGAAGGTTTTTTTTTTTTTTTTTTTTTTTTTTTTTGTTTTTTTTTTTATTGTTCAGACTAAGACAAACTCATTTGCTATAGTTTTCTTCTAAAAACTCCCCACAAGGTCTTTTACTAAACCTTCTTCCAGAGGGTCCTGGTTAAACTAAATGGGTAACAAAACAAAACCAAAGTCATGAGTCTGGTAGGGATGAACAAAAGAGAGATACGAGATGGTCAGACAAGAGTAATCAGAATTTGATGTGTAAATGTATGATGTTGTCAAGTAAAAAAATTAATAATGAATAAAAAGAAATGCCTTGTTGTGGTCCTCAGAATTTAATTATTCTAAATTGAGACTTGAGAACCATGTTACGGTCCTGGCCGTCCTGGAACAATGTTGGGCTTAGTGGGAAATTTCCAGCTGTTTGGGTATGCCCTTAAGTAAGACCTAACCTCTCCATTTCTCCTCTGTCATGAGCAGGCCTGGATCTTCTCCATCTCTGTTTTCCATCATGAGAAGCCACCTCTTCTCCACACCCCAGCCAGAAAGCAACGAGTCTGCCTCGAAGATCCCTGGAACTACAAGCTCAGACAGCCCTTTTCTGTTTATGGATTGATTATGTCCATGATTTGTTGTAGTAATGGAAGCTGAGCCACTGATTTCCTTCTCCTTGTTCCCAAGATACACTAACTTTGTAGCGAGTTAAGACCTCTCTTCCAAAAACAAATAAAACAACAGAAAAGGGGTTGGGGATTTAGCTCAGTGGTAGAGCACTTGACTAGCAAGCTCAAGGCCCTGGGTTCGGTCCCCAGCTCCGAAAAAAAGAAAAGAAAAGAAAAAAACCAACAGAAAAGTCCCCTCACCCAGATGACTTGAACTGTCAATACCAACCCCAACACCATTTGTCCTTCACAGTCTGTATTGCTAGCCTCACCCAAGATGTCAGTAGCCCAGCATCTTTTTTTTAAAAGATGTATTTATTTATTTTATGTATGTGAGTACACTGTCACTGTCTTCAGACATCGAAGAGGACAGAAGAGGACATCGAATCCCCATTATAGATGGTTGTAAGCCACCATGTGGTTGCTGGGAATTGAACTCAGGACCTCTGGAAGAGCAGTCAGTGCTCTTAGCCACTGAGCCATCTCTCCAGCCCAGTAGCCCAGCATCTTACCCAGAGTTTAGCACATAGCAAAGTAATGGAGAGAGGGTGCTGTATAGGCGAACTCTCCAAAGCAGACACCGTCTGGAAACTTTCACACACTTTCTTAAGAGATGGGCATAGGGATGTTCTTTGAGACATATTTGTAATTTCAAAAGTAAGGTTGCAACCCCAGAATAGGATGATGAGAAGTCACTAGAACATCCATGCAATGGGATGCAGTGTTGCATGGGCCATGTTTTGAAATGACACAAAAACCGTGATAACATTCATGTAAGCTTAAGAGCACACAAAGCCAACGCTGTTACCTGCCAGCATGTTGTTGGCAGTTATAAAGATACATGGTACAAATCCACTGCAAATGAGTTTATATTTCAGGGCCACATGGTAACTCAGGAATGATAAAGAAAACTACACGCTGGAGTCCAGACCCAGCGGGTCAAGGATCTGAGGAGGAAATGTGGACGTGTCAAGATGAAGATACCCGGACACCTTAGTGATGGAACAAGCTCTAATTCTCACATTTTATTGAAACTTTGTATCCCTTGCAAACTAGTCAAAACAAAAGTCTATGCAGAAAAAAAAATCACCTTATAGCCACAAGACACATATTTTCAATCACATGTGGGCTTCTGAGGAACTTTGTTAAAAATAAAAGGAGAGAATTAGAGCCTGCTAATTCCATAGGACATCTGTGGGTCTTCACGTCATGGACTGGACACTTCTTCCTCGGACTCCTTACCTGCTGGAGCAGCCAGACTCCTGCAACTGTTGTTTATGGTACTGGAAGTCACTGGAGTCATGGGTGAGGATGAAACATGGAACTGGGAAGAGATGGGAAATAATCCCCCGAGACAGAACCGAGTGTTAATGACAACAGTTGACATGGCCCTCATAAGAAACAAGGATCTCAACAGGTTAGAAGCTCTTAAAGAGGAAACACAAAAATCAACCACACAGGTGAAGGAATTGAACAAAACAATCCAGGATCTAAAAATAGAAATGGAAACAATAAAGAAAAAAAGAAACAATGTTCTCAAGTGGAAAGAGAAACAAAGGCACTGCCTACCCTCCCTCTGTCTCCCAGTGGCTTGCCAACTCCCCGGGTCTACTCTCAAAGTGCTGTTGACTTCCTAATGACTCGCCTCGCCCCCTAACCTCTTTGGTTGCATGGATGTATTCTTTGTCCTCACAGACTTACTTGTTGCTCCCTGTTAGTTTTTTTTGTTTTTCATTTTTTTTAATTAACTTAAGTATTTCTTATTTACATTTCGAGTGTTATTCCCTTTCTCGGTTTCTGGGCCTACATCCCTCTAACCCCTCCCCCACCCCTTCTTTATGGGTGTTCCCCTCCCCATCCTCCCCCCATTGCCGCCCTCCCCCCAACAATCACGTTCTCTGGGGGTTCAGTCTTAGCAGGACTCAGGGCTTCTCCTTCCACTGGTGCTCTTACTAGGATATTCAATGCTACCTATGAGGTCAGAGTCCAGGGTCAGTCCATAGTCTTTAGGTAGTGGCTTAGTCCCTGGAAGCTCAGGTTGCTTGGCATTGTTGTTCACAAGGGGCCTCGAGCCCCTTCAAGCTCTTCCAGTTCTTTCTCTGATTCCTTCAACGGGGTCCTGTTCTCAGTTCAGTGGTTTGCTGCTGGCATTCGCCTCTGTATTTGCTGTATTCTGGCTGTGTCTCTCAGGAGAGATCTACATCCGGCTCTTATCTGCCTGCACTTCTTTGCTTCAAACATCTTGTCTAATTGGGTGGCTGTATATGTATGGGCCACATGTGGGCCAGACTCTGAATGGGTGTTCCTTCTGTCTCTGTTTTAATCTTTGCCTCTCTATTCCCTGCCAAGGGTATTCTTGTTCCCCTTTTAAAGAAGGAGTGAAGCATTCACATTTTGATCATCTGTCTTGAGTTTCATGTGTTCTATGCATCTAGGGTAATTCAAGCATTTGGGCTAATAGCCACTTATCAATGAGTGCATACCATGTGTGTTTTTCTGTGATTGGGTTACCTCACTCAGGATGATATTTTCCAGTTCCAACCATTTGCCCTTGAATTTCATAAAGGCATTGTTTTTGATAGCTGAGTAATATTCCATTGTGTAGATGTACATTTTCTGTATCCATTCCTCTGTTGAAGGGCATCTGGGTTCTTTCCAGCTTCTGGCTATTATAAATAAGGCTGCTATGAACATAGTGGAGCACGTGTCTTTTTTATATTGAAGAGTTAAATTTCAAAAAGTTAGTCTCAAACAAAGTCCAGACATGCCTGAGAGAATTTGAGATAGGGCTCACTGGCCTGACTATCAGCTTCCAAGGACACTGGCCATCTGGAGCCACTCCCTCCCCTTCCTTCACTCCCTGAGGATGGGTCATCCCCCTGCTGCAGTGAGATGAGTTGCCCTGCCCACATTGCTGAGATGCTAGATTACACGTATGCTTTGTTGATGTAACTCCGTGCCAAAAGTAACTGTGCACCCTTTGTATTAGCCAATTATGTGAATCTACACGAAACCCCTGGTTTTCCCTATATAAGCTCCTGCCTAGAGAGGCTCAAGGCTTGACTCAATCTCCTGTGTGGGATATGTGTCAGCCTGAGATCTCGTAAATAAAACTGCCTCTTGCTGATTACATCAAGACCGGCTACTCGTGTTTCCTCGGGGTACCCCAACCCGTGACTGGAGCGAGAGTCTCCCCAAGTTTGGGGGTCTTTCATTGGGGGCTCGTCCGGGATAGGAGCATGACCCCCGGAGACTCGAGTGCCTCTTGGAGGTACGTTGGTGTGAGTGTTGAAAGCGGCCGCTGTGTATGTGTGTGTGTGTGTGTGTGTGTGTGTGTGTGTGTGTGTGTGTGTGTATGTTGTGTATTACGTACTGTATATTGTGCCATGGTCTAGGTTTAATTTGAGTGCACTCGGGTGGATGGGCTTCCCACCCCGAATTTGAGTGCACCCTGTTTTTGAGTGCACTCAGGCAGAAGGGCTTCCCGCCCCAGACAGATGCCTGTAAGTACGCTTGGGTAGATGGGTTTCCTACCCTGTATTTAAGTGTGCTTGGGTGGAAGGGTTTCCCACCCTGGACAGACGCCCGTGAGTAGGTACTGGGTTCCTACTCCGAATAGCTGTTTTCTTTTTGTTCTCTTTTTTTAGATAGCGGAAGTGGGGACGCCCCAGCTCTGGGAGACGTCCCACGAGCCGACTTTTGTCAGGAGGACCCGGCAGGTGACAGTCAAAGAGATCAGACTGTGACTTGACTTCGGAGGTCGAGTTCGGCTGCCTATTTAAGTATAGGCACGGACAAGTGTGCTTAGATGTGTTAGTGTCTGTTGTCTGTATTCTGTTTCTGTGTTTGGTATCCCAGAAGCAGCTAAGGTTAAGCTGCAGTTTGGGCCAGGTACTGAAGGTACCAGGCATCTGTGGAAATTGGTTATAGGATGCTTTGTCTTGGTCTTGTTTGTCTGGTTTGTTTTCTGTGGTATTGTCCAATGTCTTTTTGGCTTTTGTTTCGTTTTTGGACTTGGCCTGACAACTGTGTTTGAAATCTTGGACTGACGACTGTGTTTGAAATCATGAAACTGTTTGCTTTGTTTGTCAAGGAGTTTTACTTGGTCCTCTTGGTGCTTAACTTAAAAGTTAAAAATAATTTGCTTGAGAGAAATTGTTTTCTGCCGGGGAGTTTTATCTTTCTCTCTTGAGCCTCCTCCCCAAGGAGAGCTGCCCCTCTCTTTACTCCCATTGTCCAGCCCAGCTGCTGTTAACCGTTGTGTATGAAGGACTCCAGGTTAGCGAGTGATCCGTCTGAAGCAGGCATTAACAAGAACCTGAAAGCTTTACCTTAGATCCTGAAGAAAAATTCTCCCTGTTGCTTAAACATTCACAGCTTCTAAGGAAGGGACAGCACAGAGTAGGAAAATGTAGGGGCTAAGGGTGGCAAGCATGCAGGCCTGCTAGCAAGCTACAGGCTGCGCGTGGGCAGCAGCGCAGCTCTGGCCAAGTCAGCGTAAGAGGAGTTTCAAGGTAAGGAGGCCGGCTGGGGTTGACGCTTTGACAACAAAGATAGCGTAGAGTTAGTGGTTGTATTATGAGACTTTTGGCCCTGAAAAAAAAAATTCCAGTTGCTGCCTTCAGTGGCCAGACCTTCAACACTTGCTCACAGAAGGAGAGCGTTCATTAAGAGAAGTTCTTTAAGGGAGCCTGCCTTATCTGCTGGCCCTATTCCAAGAGAGGAGTTGATCTCCAACATTAAGTAACCTTCCCTGTTAGTCATCATTGACATGGAGAGTGCCTTTGATCCTATCCCCACAGCAGCCAGTTCCTGCCCCTGTGGTCAAAATGCCCCAGGTTGGGGGGCAGAGAAGCCCCTAAAATAGTTTCAAAGAATCTACAACAAACTGTGAAGAACTTTGTTTTGCCAGTCAAAATTTAGAATTCAGGCTTTGGCTGTGGACAAGGTCAGGATTAATGTTTTCTTTTCCATGGGCCTTTAACCCAGTGAGACAGCTTGGTGAAGGACTACTACTACAGTCCTGATAGCCCCAGGTGAACTGGTTACAATTCTTTTGTCAGCCACTTAGTATCTAACACCCAGGTTCTAACCCTCTCTCCATCCTTTTGTTATTAGTTCTTACTAGAAGCCTAGTGTCCTTCAGAGGCTGGGTTTATTGAGAGACAGAGCCACTGAGCTGGCACTGAAGGGAGGTACTTCTTAAGTAAAATCTAAGTCCAGAGAGATAGTCGATAACAGATCAGCTGCCTCTCTGCTTGCCTTTCTGTTTCACAGGAACAAAGCTTGTGCTTATTTCTACAACGGCCTTTTTGTCCAAGAAAGTCTCCTGGCTTAGCTGTGTGACTAAATGATGTTTGCCTTCTTCAGGAGACTTCTATTCTCAAGATTCTCTTGTTTTCTCACCATCCCATTTGAGATGCTTGTTAGTAACTGTTACAGGTCTTCTTGACCACCGAGGAAAGACAGAGTCCTGCTAGAGGCCAGAAAGAATGTTCCAGACATGGGCGGAAGGCCCTCACTTCTGCCTGTTGACTTGAACACCCCTGAAGGTAGGGAGTGCTCCGGGTCTGCTGCCAGGCTCCAAGGGTGGGTCTCCGAGGGGCTAGAAAACGCCCCACCAATTTGGCTAAAGTAAGAAAAAGATATAAAGAAAAAGTTACAGAAACTTGAAGGGTTAAGCTAAGAGAGAGTTGTTGTAAGTTGCAGAGAAAATAAGGTTGATATATGGTTCAGGGTCGGTGCACAAAAGTGGACAGCAACTAATAGCCGTAGAAGAAGATACAGACAGAGAGACTGAGGAAGAGAAAGAGGAAAGAAGGTAAAAAGAACAGGAAGCTAGGGAAGAAAAGAGACAAGAGAGCAACATATACTGGCCACAGTAGTTAGGGAACCTAGGAAGATAGTACCTGGCAACAGAAGAGAATTCCTGGCTAAAGATCAGTGTGCCTAATATGAAGAAAAAGGACACTGGGTCAGGGACTGCCCAAGAAAAAACAAGAGGGGCCACTGGAGAGCTTCTTGGTCCTAGAGTGCTGGCTATGTACAGAGATAGAAGGGAAGTGTGGATACAGGGACCCAATGCTCTGTGTTCCTATGCCCCCCCCCCCCAGTGGGCCAATATCCAAAGACCTTGAGTGCAAGGGGCTACTGGCAACCAACAATACTTATGGACTGCCCGAAGAACAGTGGACCTTGGCATGGGCCGGGTTACCCACCCACTAGTTCATGGTCATCCCTGACTGCCCCTATCCCTTGCTCATGAGAAAATTGCTCTCCAAAATGGCTTGCGTGGGCTAAAATGGCTGGGTGAGGTCATGTGTATGCATATCTACAGACTGTGTATGTGGAGCTTAAGACCTGTCTCAGTGCACCAGTACCTGATGCTGGGAGATGTGTGTGTGGCTTAGTGCCGTTCTGCCTGGAACACATCATTCCTGCCAGCCGGGCTCTGACAATTATCACCCAATCCAGGACTTAAACTGTGATAGAGTGGCTGATGTTTTGCCTTTAAATGAAATGTCCCAGAGGATGGGATCACTGATCAGCTGACATGGACTAGATTCTCCACCTGTTGGGGGCAATCTGGTCACCTTGCTGCCCAATCCTGACCTGGAGCCACCACAGCACAAGTGTCAAGCACTGGCAGAAGCCCATGGGTGGAGGAAAGACCTCTGCGACTGGCTGATTGACCCCTGCTGAAAGCCAAGGACCTTGTCCACAGACGGGAACAGTTCTCTTCATGAAGGTCAGAGATAAGTGGGTGCTGCCATGGTGGACAACACAATGTCATCTGGGATGGCTGAACTTCTACCCCCCAGCACATCAGTGCTGCAGATGCCTTTACCATCTCTTGGATGCCCTGGTGAAGCCAACAACTGTGAGTACTATTCATTGCTCAGGATATCAGAAGGAAGAGATTCAGTGGCATGGGACAGTAACAAAGAAGATAAAGTGGCTCGGAAAATGGCTATACAGGAGCCTATCCTGGTTACAGGCCTACAAGAGACAGCCACTGGGAACTGGGATTGGACTAAGGGATGGCCTCACTTAAAATGTACAACAGAAGAAAAGGCCCAAATTGCTTAAACGAAAAAAAGAAAAAAAGAAAAAAAAAAGACAATGACACACTTGAGAGAAAACTATATTCCTCAGAGAAAGGTATGTCAGCAAGTAAATGCTTAGCAAGAAAACAGGACAAAGAGACCTAGAGAGTTTAGTAAAAAGTCGAAGTAAACTTCACTGAGAAAAAACCAGGAAAATATGATCACAAGTATCTCCTAGTGCTTGTAGATACCTTTTCAGGAATAGACAAAAACTTTCCTCACCAAACAAGAGACGGCCTCTACAATCATCAAGAAGATACTGGAAGAAATCTTTCCCCCGATTTGGAATGCCCAAGGTAATCTGGTCAGACAATGGCCCTACTTTCGTTGCCAAGGTAAGCCAGGGTGTGGCCAAGTATTTAGAAGTCGATTGGAAATTACATTCTATTTACAGACCTCAAAGTTCAGGACAGGTAGAGTAAATAAATAAAACTCTAAAAGAGACCCTGACCAAATTAAATTGACCATGGAGACTGGTGTAGACTGGATGGCCCTCCTTCCATCTTGCTCTCTTCAGAGCAAGAAATACCCCTTCCAGATTCAGCTTTACCCCCTTTGAGATCTTATATGGGGCCTCAGATCCTCTGACTGTATTAGATGATGTTACTGAACCAACATGTCATAGTAATAATGATTTATGTGTCAGGCTAAAAGACCTACAGGTGATACAGAAAGAAATCTGCTCACAGCTGGCAGCAGCCTATGCCCCGGGGACCCCTGAGACATCTCACCAGTTCCAGGTTGGAGACAGTAGGTACATACAATGACACGGAGCCCAGATACTCGAGCCTCGCTAGAAAGGACCGTACCTGGTGCTGCTGACCACCCTGACAGCCGTCAATTCTCAGCCCTCACCAGCCATATACTAGCTGTTGGGGCTGAGAGCTGGGACCTAGAGGGACACTCAGATCTTCAAAAAGCTCCCTAGACTTACACATCAGATAAGTGACTGGGAGGTTGTTATAATGCTCACATGAGAAGTGTGCTTTAGAAACAAGAATTTCATGTTTGCCCTGGGTTCCATCGAGAAAAATATAGAGATAGGCTTGATTTCTATTACAAATGATGTAACATTACATATGTTAATACTCCTAACACTTCTTGGGACTGTGCCTCAGGGACCATAAGTTTAAAAGTTCTAAGATAGTAATGACCTTGGTGTATAGGTTTAGATAGTGTTCAGATTGGAATCCTAAAGACTTTTTAGCTGACCTCCAAGAATACCTAACCTCCCTCTCAGAGGTAGTCCTTCAAAATAGGAGATTAGACCTGATATTCCTTAAAGAAAGAGGGCTATGTGCTGCTTTGAGGGAAAAATGTTGTTTTTACCTCGATCACTCCGGGACCATTAAAGATTCTATGGCTAAACTTAGAGAGAGGTTGGACAAGAGACGACGAGAACGAGAAACCACTGATAATTGGTTTCAAAGCTGGTTCGATAGGTCCCCATGGCTTACCACCCTGCTGTCAGCCTTAGCTGGTCCCTTGATTATCCTCCTCCTTTTGCTCACTTTTGGGCCCTACATCATTAATCGCCTTTTAGCTTTTGTCAGGGAGCGGATTAGCGCTGTACACGTCCTCATGTTAAGACAACAGTACCAAGCTGTTATGCCAGATGAAACTGAGCTCTCCATGTAGTTCTAAGATTAGAACTACTCATAACAAGTAGAGGGGAATGAAGAGTTAAATTTCAAAAAGTTAGTCTCAAACAAAGTCCAGACATGCCTGAGAGAATTTGAGATAGGGCTCACTGGCCCGACTATCAGCTCCCAAGGACACTGGCCATCTGGAGCCACCCCCTCCCCTTCCTTCACTCCCTGAGGATGGGTCATCCCCCTGCTGCAGTGAGACGAGTTGCCCTGCCCACATTGCTGAGATGCTAGATTACACATATGCTTTGTTGATGTAACTCCGTGCCAAAAGTAACTGTGCACCCTTTGTATTAGCCAATTATGTGTATCTACACGAAACCCCTGGTTTTCCCTACATAAGCTCCTGCCTAGAGAGGCTCGAGGCTTGACTCAATCTCCTGTGTGGGATATGTGTCAGCCTGAGATCTCGTAAATAAAACTGCCTCTTGCTGATTACATCAAGACCGGCTACTCGTGTTTCCTCGGGGTACCCCAACCCGTGACTGGAGCAAGAGTCTCCCCAAGTTTGGGGGTCTTTCAATATGTTGGGGCATCTTTTGGGTATATGCCCAAGAGAGGTATAGCTGGATCCTCAGGCAGTTCAATGTCCAATTTTCTGAGGAACCTCCAGACTGATTTCCAGAATGGTTGTACCAGTCTGCAATCCCACCAACAATGGAGGAATGTTCCTCTTTCTCCACATCCTCGCCAGCATCTGTTGTCCCCTGAGTTTTTGATCTTAGCCATTCTCACTGGTGTGAGGTGAAATCTCAGGGTTGTTTTGATTTGCATTTCCCTTATGACTAAAGATGTTGAACATTTCTTTAGGTGTTTCTCCGCCATTTGGCATTCCTCAGCTGTGAATTCTTTGTTTAGCTCTGAGCCCCATTTTTTAATAGGGTTATTTGTCTCCCTGCGGTCTAACTTCTTGAGTTCTTTGTATATTTTGGATATAAGGCCTCTATCTGTTGTAGGATTGGTAAAGATCTTTTCCCAATCTGTTGGTTGCCGTTTTGTCCTAACCACAGTGTCCTTTTCCTTACAGAAGCTTTGCAGTTTTATGAGATCCCGTTTGTCGATTCTTGATCTTAGAGCGTAAGCCATTGGTGTTTTGTTCAGGAAATTTTTTCCAGTGCCCATGTGTCCCAGATGCTTCCCTAGTTTTTCTTCTATTAGTTTGAGTGTATCTGGTTTGATGTGGAGGTCCTTGATCCACTTGGACTTAAGATTTGTACAGGGTGATAAGCATGGATCAATCTGCATTCTTCTACATGTTGACCTCCAGTTGAACCAGCACCATTTGCTGAAAATGCTATCTTTTTTCCATTTAGTGGTTTTGGCTCCTTTGTCAAAAATCAAGTGACCATAGGTGTGTGGGTTCATTTCTGGGTCTTCAATTCTGTTCCATTGGTCTATCTGTCTGTCTCTGTACCAATACCATGCAGTTTTTATCACTATTGCTCTGTAATACTGCTTGAGTTCAGGGACAGTGATTTCCCCTGAAGTCCTTTTATTGTTGAGAATAGTTTTAGCTATCCTGGGTCTTTTGTTATTCCAGATGAATTTGCAAATTGTTCTGTCTAACTCTTTGAAGAATTGGATTGGTATTTTGATGGGGATTGCATTGAATCTGTAGATCGCTTTTGGTAGAATGGCCATTTTTACTATATTAATCCTGCCAATCCATGAGCATGGGAGATCTTTCCATCTTCTGAGGTCTCCATCAATTTCTTTCTTCAGAGTCTTGAAGTTCTTATTGTACAGATCTTTTACTTGCTTGGTTAAAGTCACACCGAGGTACTTTATATTATTTGGGTCTATTATGAAGGGTGTCATTTCCCTAATTTCTTTCTCTGCTTGTTTCTCTTTTGTGTAGAGGAAGGCTACTGATTTATTTGAGTTAATTTTATACCCAGCCACTTTGCTGAAGTTGTTTATCAGCTTTAGTAGTTCTCTGGTGGAACTTTTGGGATCACTTAAATATACTATCATATCATCTGCAAATAGTGATATTTTGGCTTCTTCTTTTCCAATCTGTATCCCCTTGATCTCCTTTTGTTGTCTGATTGCTCTGTCTAGAACTTCAAGAACTATATTGAATAAGTAGGGAGAGAGTGGGCAGCCTTGTCTAGTCCCTGATTTTAGTGGGATTGCTTCAAGTTTCTCTCCATTTAGTTTAATGTTAGCAACTGGTTTGCTGGATATAGCTTTTACTATGTTTAGGTATGGGCCTTGAATTCCTATTCTTTCCAGGACTTTTATCATGAAACAGTGTTGAATTTTGTCAAATGCTTTCTCAGCATCTAATGAAATGATCATGTGGTTTTGTTCTTTCAGTTTGTTTATATAACGGATCACGTTGATGGTTTTCCGTATATTAAACCATCCCTGCATGCCTGGGCTGAAGCCTACTTGATCATGGTGGATGATTGTTTTGATGTGCTCTTGGATTCGGTTTGCCAGAATTTTATTGAGTATTTTTGCGTCGATATTCATAAGGGAAATTGGTCTGAAGTTCTCTTTCTTTGTTGGGTCTTTGTGTGGTTTAGGTATAAGAGTAATTGTGGCTTCATAGAAGGAATTCGGTAGTGCTCCATCTGTTTCAATTTTGTGGAATAGTTTGGATAGTATTGGTATGAGGTCTTCTATGAAGGTCTGATAGAATTCTGCACTAAACCCGTCTGGACCTGGGCTCTTTTTGGTTGGGAGACCTATAATGACTGCTTCTATTTCCTTAGGAGTTATGGGGTTGTTTAACTGGTTTATCTGTTCCTGATTTAACTTCAGTACCTGGTATCTGTCTAGGAAATTGTCCATTTCCTGTAGATTTTCAAGTTTTGTTGAATATAGGCTTTTATAGTAAGATCTGACGATTTTTTGAATTTCCTCTGAATCTGTAGTTATGTCTCCCTTTTCATTTCTGATTTTGTTAATTTGGACACACTCTCTGTGTCCTCTTGTTAGTCTGGCTAAGGGTTTATCTGTCTTGTTGATTTTCTCAAAGAACCAACTTTTGGTTCTGTTGATTCTTTCTATGGTCCTTTTTGTTTCTACTTGGCTGATTTCAGCTCTGAGTTTGATTATTTCCTGCCTTCTACTCCTCCTGGGTGTATTTGCTTCTTTTTGTTCTAGAGCTTTTAGGTGTGCTGTCAAGCTGCTGACATATGCTCTCTCCTGTTTCTTTCTGCAGGCACTCAGAGCTATGAGTTTTCCTCTTACCACAGCTTTCATTGTGTCCTATAAGCTTGGGTATGTTGTACCTTCATTTTCATTAAATTCTAAGAAGTCTTTAATTTCTTTCTTTATTTCTTCCTTGCCCAGGTTATCATTGAGTAGAGCACTGTTCACCTTCCATGTATATGTGGGCGTTCTTCCCTTATTGTTTTAGGCCAGCTTTAGGCCGTGGTGGTCTGATAGCATGCATGGGATTATTTCTATCTTTTTGTACCTGTTGAGGCCCGTTTTTTGACCAATTATATGGTCAATTTTGGAGAAAGTACCATGAGGAGCTGAGAAGAATGTATAACCTTTTGCTTTAGGATAGAATGTTCTATAAATATCTGTTAAGTCCATTTGGTTCATAACTTCTCTTAGTCTGTCTATGTCTCTGTTTAATTTCTGTTTCCATGATCTGTCCATTGATGAGAGTGGGGTGTTGAAATCTCCTACTATTATTGTGTGAGGTGCAATGTGTGTTTTGATGTAAGGTTTCTTTTACGTATGTAGGTGCCCTTGTATTTGGGGCATAGATATTCAGGATTGAGAGTTAATCTTGGTGGATTTTTCCTTTGATGAATATGAAGTGTCCTTCCTTATCTTTTTTGATGACTTTTAGTTGATAATTGATTTTATTTGATATTAGAATGGCTACTCCAGCTTGCTTCTTCCGACCATTTGCTTGGAAAGTTGTTTTCCAGCCTTTCACTCTGAGGTAGTGTCTGTCTTTGTCTCTGAGGTGTGTTTCCTGTAGGCAGCAGAATGCAGGGTCCTCGTTGCGTATCCAGTTTTTTAATCTATGTCTTTTTTTGGGGAGTTGAGGCCATTGATGTTGAGAGATAGTAAGGAAAATGATTATTGCTTCCTGTTATATTCATATTTGGATGTGAGGTTATGTTTGTGTGCTTTTCTTCTCTTTGTTTTGTTGCCAAGACAATTAGTTTCTTGCTTTTTCTAGGGTGTAACTTAACTCCTTATGTTGGGCTTTACCATTTATTATCCTTTGTAGCGCTGGATTTGTAGAAAGATATTGTGTAAATTTGATTTTGTCATGGAATATCTTGGTTTCTCCATCTATGTTAATTGAGAGTTTTGCAGAATAGAGTAACCTGGGCTGGCATTTGTGCTCTCTTAGGGTCTGTATGACATCTGTCCAGGATCTTCTGGCTTTCATAGTCTCTGCCGAAAAGTCTGGTGTGATTCTGATAGGTCTGCCTTTATATGTTACTTGGCCTTTTTCCCTTACTGCTTTTAATATTCTTTCTTTATTTTGTGCATTTGGTGTTTTGACTATTATGTGATGGGAGGTGTTTCTTTTCTGGTCCAATCTATTTGGAGTTCTGTAGGCTTCTTGTATGCTTATGGGTATCTCTTTCTTTAGGTTAGGGAAGTTTTCTTCTATGATTTTGTTGAAGATATTTACTGGTCCTTTGAGCTGGGAGTCTTCACTCTCTTCTATACCTATTATCCTTAGGTTTGATCTTCTCATTGAGTCCTGGATTTCCTGTATGTTTTGGACCAGTAGCTTTTCCGTTTTACATTATTTTTGACAGTTGAGTCGATGATTTCTATGGAATCTTCTGCTCCTGAGATTCTCTCTTCTATCTCTTGTATTCTGTTGGTGATGCTTGTATCTACGGCTCCTTGTCTCTTCCTTTGGTTTTCTATATCCATGGTTGTTTCCATGTGTTCTTTCTTGATTGCTTCTATTTCCATTTTTAATTCCTTCAACTGTTTGATTGTGTTTTCCTGGAATTCTTTCAGGGATTTTTGTGATTCCTCTCTGTAGGCTTCTACTTGTTTATTTATGTTTTCCTGCATTTCTCTAAGGGAGTTCTTTATGTCTTTCTTGAAGTCCTCCAGCATCATGATCAAATATGATTTTGAAACTAGATCTTGCTTTTCTGGTGTGTTTGGATATTCTGTGTTTGCTTTGGTGGGAGAATTGGGCTCCGATGATGCCATGTAGTCTTGGTTTCTGTTGCTTGGGTTCCTGCGCTTGCCTCTCGCCATCAGATTATCTCTAGTGTTACTTTGTTCTGCTATTTCTGACAGTCGCTAGACTGTCCTATAAGCCTGTGTGTCAGGAGTGCTGTAGACCTGTTTTCCTGTTTTCTTTCAGCCAGTTATGGGAACAGAGTGTTCTGCTTTCAGGAGTGTAGTTTTTCCTATGTACAGGTCTTCAGTTGTTCCTGTGGGCCTGTGCCCTGAGTTCACCAGGCAGGTTGCTTGGAGCAGAAAAGTTGGTCTTACCTGTGGTCCCGAGGCTCAAGTTTGCTTGTAGGGTGTTGCTTATGAGCTCTCAGCGGGGGCAGCAACCAGGAGGACCGGCGCTGCCCACTCTGGGAGCCCCCATGCACCAGAGTCCCAGATGGCGTTTGGTGTTTTCCTCTGGAGTCAGAGATGTGGGCAGAGTGTAGTCTCTTCTGGTTTCCCAGGCGTGTCTCTCCCTGTTAGTTTTTTCATCTAATCGTACGGCTTGTTGCTTGTTCATTGAGTCGATGTAGAGGCCAGCCTCGGAGCTATCCCTTCTTGGACCCTACCTCCTACCTGTAGACTTGTGCTGCCTTTTCCCAGGTACCAGGCATTGGTCCATTTGACGGTGGCAAAACTAAACGTGTGTGTGGCCTGTGACCTTAGTTCTAATTACACTGATTCTCCTGCATTGTTCATTCATGAACTGCCTGTTCTGGGAGGAGTCAGATGCCATGTCATGAGGACACACAAGAGCCCCAGGGAGGCTCCTCAGACAGCTCCGTTGATAAAGCAATACCCCCCAAAAAATGCCACAGGACTGGAGGATTTTCCTCCAAGCTAACCTTCTAATGCCTTGAGGTAAGATTTGATGGTCTCCCTTTAAGGCAGTAAGAAGTGATTCATTCCAACAAAAATATGAAAAGACATTGTTTTGCAATATTCCTTTTTTTTTTGCAAGGATATCTTCAAGAATATAGCTAACCTTTAAAACTAGCCTTCGTTCTGGAAAATTAGGAGTTGTATGGACTTTGTGTATCTGCAGCCAATTTCTAGAACTAGACCATGCTTCCTATAAATTACCAATGTTGACCTTTGACCTCCACCATTCTTTTGGCTCTGGCAGGTCTGCCATTAAGGAAAGACTGACAGCTCAGAAATGTCTTAGCAATTGTGGTGGTTTGTATAGGCTTGGCCCAGGGAGTGGCACTATTAGGAGGTGTGGACTTGTCGGGGTAGGTGTGGTCATGTTGGAGTAGGTGTGTCACTGAGGGCATGGGCTTTAAGACCCTTGTCCTAGCTGCTTGGAAACCAGTCTTCTGTTTGCCTTAGGAACAAGATGTAGAACTCTCAGCTCCTCATGCACCATGTCTGGGCACTGCCATGCTCCCGCCTTGATGATAATGGACTGAACCTCTGAACCTGTAAGCCAGCCCCAATTAAATGTTGTCCTTGTAAGAGTTGCCTTGGTCATGGTGTCTGTTCACAGCAGTGAAACCCTAAGACAGCAATGAAGACATAGAAGACAAGAGAGAATCCATGTCAGGCACACTGTGGACTAAATGGCTTATCAAAACCATAAAACAAAATTCATACTTATTTTTTTTTTTGGTTCTTTTTTTCGGAGCTGGGGACCGAACCCAGGGCCTTGCGCTTCCTAGGCAAGCGCTCTACCACTGAGCTAAATCCCCAACCCCAAAATTCATACTTATAATTGCTTTTATATTTGTGCTGAAAATGTAACTCTTTTTACCAATAGTTTTCATTTCTCTTAATAAATAAATACGTAATGTTCATCACAGATATTGCATTGAGTCTATGTTTTATCATGATAGGATGTGAACATTTCTCTGATCGTCTTTAAACATTCTTTAAACATTATGTGTTCAGACATTTCAACACGTGTTGAAATAAAATTTAGTTCAACTACAAAGCAAAGTTACTAAATCTATGATATGTCATATATCGTGTATTTGTATTTTTATCTACTTCATTTAGACATTTCTGCTTCGTTACAATGACCCTAAATGAGAGATTGAGTCTCCACTTGACACTTCCCATGACTTATAAATGTGAGTTTGTTTCACAATCATCTGCGTGCTTACCTGAGATAGCCTGTCACGTGTTAATCCAAATATATAAACTGTATCCACAGACATTCATTTGTGCGGTGTACAAAGACACATTTTTCATATAAGAGACACGAGATAAATGAGATAAACAGTTAAGGCTGCGGAGTTCGGGAATTTAGGTTTTCAGATAACTTGCTCCTAATCGTATGTAGGGGTTCTGTCAGAATAGCTTTCAGTAGCCATGGTCATGGCAAACTTCTGTGTTTCTGGGAGCCTGAGTCACTACATTTGTGCAATGTCACAGGGTGCCTTAGGGACAGAGGTGACTACCCATTCAAACAGGGAAATTACACAGTAGTTTAATCAAATATGATTTTAATATTGTTTTACTCAGAATCAATGCAAATTATTGTTCCTTAAACAACAATGTTTTTTTTTTTATTTCTCAGACTGCTCTTAGTTCCGGAGAAGGTAGGCTCACTTACAGAAGGCATTCTAGGGATGAGATTTCCAAGCAAATGAGCGACTACAATTGGCTGCACACTGGGAATGTTTAATAAGGTACCGTAGAAGTTCAAACCATGATCATTTTTCTGCCTTTCCAAGACTCCATTTTGAAACAAAACCCCAACCAGGAAGTTAGTCTTCTGGTGTCAGTGTTCCAGCGATAGGGTTGGTGAAGGAGTGGGAAACAGGGTGGTGAATCGCCTGGGAAAACCACAAGTCATTTAGAATACAAATTCTCACTACACAAACACACAGAGCAGCAGCAACCCTGGATGTTAGAGAAGGAAAAGAATTCAACTGCAGGGCCCTCCTCCAGTTCTGGGCTCTGAAAAATTACAACCTTTTAATTTTTAAATGCAAATGGAAGCTTACGTTTGTTCCCGTCCCCCAGATTATGCCTAAAATCTTTCTGGCCAGAGTGGGATCCCGTCAACACAACCTTTTTCCAGACTGCCCTCTTTTGGCATGAGCTCATCTTGAATTTGGTCGAATTTGTCCTCCAGTTAGTGATCAGCGACAGGTTGTGGGAACCCTAAGAAGGGTAGACTCCGTGTTCACACTGCAGCCTTTAACCCTCCACAGTTCACTCCGGAACCGCAGGCTGAGAACCTTGACTTGGACGTGTGAAGAGGAGAGAAGACACCCCACATGCTAGTTTCCAGAAAAGGTTTCAAGGCTGGTGCAACTAAGACATGTCAGAGGCTGCTCGAGGCTGCCCTTGCTGGTGCGGTGACTCCCACAGCATCTTTCGTCTTTCCTGGCCAGTGCGCTCAGCTTGCAGACACGGCTGGGGTCACCACTCCATGTAATCCAACTCAGCTGTGGAAGACCGCCCCTGGAAATGCACTTGAAATTACATCTCCCCTCTGGGTTTATTGTCCTATTGATACTTGAGTTGTTCTGAGGATATGACTGGCTCCCTTCCTTGCCCCGAGTGGGGCATCTGTGGTAACTTAATGCCCTGCGCCCCCAGGAGAGTAGTGTGAGGGTAAGCTTCACAGTCTCTTTTTTTTTTTTTTTTTTTTTTCCCGGAGCTGGGGACCGAACCCAGGGCCTTGCGCTTGCTAGGCAAGCGCGTGAGGGTAAGCTTCAAACAATCACTACTTAGCCTCTCCCGCTGTACGTGTTTTGCTAATCCCTAATGGGTTTCTCTTGGGAATGGATCCCTTCTTCAGGCTTCACTTCTAAAGAAGCAACCCAAACTTAAGGAATTTAATACAGACTGTCCCAGGTCTGGAGAAGGTGGTGTGGCTGCTCTGGAGATGATCTGGTTTGAACTGGGTCAGATGAGGCCTGTTCTAATCCTTCTTAGAGCAGATCGGAGATCCACCCATGGCCTAGAAATAAGCCATCTAGGCCAGGAAGCTGTGAGGATATCCCATCCTTAGGTTCCCTGCAGCCTGACTTAACTGTGTCTACAGACTCTACTCAAGTTCAAGTTTCCAAATGTATTAACAGTGTGGGTGGTAGAAGACTGCCTTCAGAGAGACATCTTGTCTTGCTTGTTTTCCTTCCTGACTCTTAAGTTCCAGGAGAATAGTTACAGGTCTAACATACATAATGGGAAACGAAACTGAAACTTCTCATAGTCCCTCAGAGGATTGCTGCTGGATGGCTGAGTCAGAACACACACTGGACGGCAGGCTTGAGGCAAGCCGCGTGTAGCCCAGAATTCTGTGCTAAGGAGTCTGGACTTCCTTCTCTGAGAATCAGGAAATGGAGCCAGACATTGACCCTTGCTCCTCAATCCTGGAGACGCTACTTTCTTTTCAGGACCAACTTATCTTTCTTGATCTATCAAGATGCCAACCAGCCAGGGCAGGCTGTACGCGTGACTAGAGAAGTAGTCCTCTAAGGTAGAAAGCAAGCGAAATGTTACTTCGAACACTGACCCACAACAGTGACTTCTAAGTGTGCTTAACCTGTGGCGGCCTTGGGTTTTCAGTGGATGGAGTAGGGGGGTCTCGTGACACAAAGCAAATGGATGGAATTGTCTGAGCGGATGACCATTCTAACACAAGCAACACCTTGTTCCTTTGTGCATATCTGACCTGGGACGGGAGGACAATAA
Source organism: Rattus norvegicus (assembly GCF_021556685.1). Classification (NCBI taxonomy): domain Eukaryota; kingdom Metazoa; phylum Chordata; class Mammalia; order Rodentia; family Muridae; genus Rattus; species Rattus norvegicus. The sequence continues at coordinate 17,291,222 of NC_141536.1, forward strand.
TTAAACCACTATTCGATTTGTGAACTAAATCAAACAGGGTATTATTGTTGACCTGAACACAGGAAAAGTTCTAACCCACAGTTAAGAATGTGGGAAAGGATCTACATGACAGTTGGAAGAGCTGGTCACTCTGGCATCAGTCTAGTCCAGACAGGTTTCCGACCAATGGCGACAGGCCATACTGCCACCTCTCGTGAGAATGATGGTGGCCCTGCTTCAGCATAGGGGCGGTTGCTTTAGTAACGTTTTAGCGCCATTTCACAGGCATGTGGGCCACACAGCAGCTCTTCTCCAGCAGGTCTCAGACTCCCAGCCACAGAAAGACAATTTATGCTCATGAACTTAAATTGTTACCAAGGGAAAAAAAAAAAAAACAACCCTATGACAAACCCTATGGCTTAAAGTTCATCCTGTTACCAGAACCTGCGTGGCTTAGGCCCCAAGCTTTGACATTTCCAAACATAGCAGTTTTCAGAATCTGTTTTCCTAGTCTTAGACAGGAGGAACACAGCAACACAGGTGGGGTTAGGTGGATGTGGTTGGCCACGGCACAATACTGTTTCAGTCCCAGCCTTGAGTGCACAGACTTACAATGTGCTAGGCAAGTGCTCAACCAGAGAATCTCGCTTCAATTTTTATTTTTACTTTCAGACAGTCTTACTGGCGATGACTTAGGGATGCATAAATGGAAATGCTACCATAAATCTTAGAGAGTCCAGAGGGAACCTCGTCATCTGATACCGGGAGTGTCAGAATCTCCTGGGGATTTTAGTCTTGTTGTTTGAAAGCAGACTCCAGCCGAAACTTAGTAATAATTTGTTGCAGTGAAGACAAAACAAAGCGGGCAAGCCGTCAATTCCACAGCTGTCTAGAGGAGAGAGAGAAACTGTCATGCTGTTTCTGATAAGCAGGTGGCAGGCAGGCAGTGGTAGGGAGCCGGTTTTGAGTAAGGAAGCACAGGGCGCCAGGAAAAAGCATACTTAGGGTCTATCTGGCATCCAGAAGAAAAAATAGAAGAGAAGTAAAGAAGAAGAACTAAGGGGCTGGAGAGATGGCTCAGCGGTTAAGAGCACCCGACTGCTCTTCCAGAGGTTATTATGAGTTCAATTCCCAGCAACCACATGGTGGCTCACAACCATCTGTAAAGAGTTCCAATGCCCTCTTCTGGTGTATCTGAAGACAGCTACAGTGTACTTATATATAATAAATAAATAAATCTTTAAAAAAAAAAAAAGAAGAACTAAGTGTTTCTGAAGTGGGAGTCAGAAGGGCAAACAGACCCAGGTAACCTCATGACCACTTGTCAGGACTGCATTTCGAGGTAGGGGTAGGGACAGGAATTCTGGGAAGGAAAGAACATCATTTTAAAGTGGATCCCATTTCCTAAGAATGTCCACTTAAGCCAAGGCCATAACCTGCCCAACTGGATTAACTCTTAAGGGAAGAGACATGACTCCATCTAGGAATAAAATCCATTCTTTACTATAACGCCAAGCTCCTCATGTCGGCCTTGAACTGTCTGTGTAGTCCAAGCGAACCTTGGACTTGTGATCCCCCTGCCTCAGCCTCCTGAGGGGTTAGGATTACAGGGTTACACTGCTGTGCCTAGCACCATAAGACTGATTTTTGAATTTTATCTTATGTCTATGAGCATCCTGTGTTTCCTACACATCTGTAAATGTAGTGCTCACAGGGGTCAGGGGACTGTGGGATCCCCTGGAACTGAAATTGTGAGCTGGCACATGGGGACTAGGAACCAAACCAAGGTCCTTTACAAGAGCAGTAGGTGCTCTTAGCCACTAAGCCATTTCTCCAGCCCCCACGGGAGTAATATTAATGTACAAGATAATAGATTTCATTGAGATTTTCATCTATAATTTGAATGCATCTTCTCCATTACTTCTCTTGTCAGAACTCCCTTTCCTGCAGATTCTTCCCAGACCATTCCCTTTTACCTTTATGTCTTTTTAATATCCCTGAATGTGTTGGTTTGAAGGAAAATGGCGCCCAACAGATTGTATATTTGAATGCTTGGTTCCAAGTTGGTGGAACTCTTTGGGAAGGATTAGGAGGTGTGGCCTTATTGGAAGGGGCATGTCATTAGGGGTGGGCCTTGAGGTTTCAAAAGTCCACACCCTTCCCAGTTTGTTCTCTTCCAATCTCTGGCTTGTGCTTGTGGATCAAATGTGAGTTCTCTGCTACTGCTCCAGTGCCATGCCTGCCTTCTGGCTGCCATGTGGGTCCAAGACTCTAACCCTCTGGAACTGTGATGCCCAGAGCAAGTGCTTTCTTTTATAAGTTGCCTTGGTCATGGTGTTTGTCATGGCAATATAAAAGTAACTAAGACACCGGGCTCAATATATTACAGAAAATATACATTCGTTTTTCTGAGACTTGCTTATTTCACTTTAATTGTGTATGTATGTGTATGTTTATCTGCATGTAGCTATGTACAGATGTGGGAATCTAGAATCTTAGAATCCAGAGAGGGCACAGATGCCCTGTAGCTTCCATGTAGGTAGAAACTTGGATCCTCTACAACTGATCACTCTTAACCACTGCGCTACTTCTCTAGCCCCAATTCTGTTTTTCTTTATGACTGAATAAAATTCCGTTTTAACCATATACCCCATTTTCTTTATCCTTCATCCAGCTCTGAGCTCTTAGTCTGCTCTCCTAAATCAACTGTTGGAAATACTTCTGTAATAAATTTGTAATAAATTCTGCAACAAATTTGGGTTTGCGATTATCTCTATCATACGTTGACTTGAATTTGGGGTGGGGGTCATATTCAGGATTGGTATGGATGATAAGGCAGTTCGGTTTTTAGTTTTTTGAGAAATTTTGATTCTGATTTCCTTTCCCCCCATGACCTCATCAGAATTTTTCATGATGATGGCCACTCTGACTGATGAAATGGAACCTCTACATGGTTTTGATTTATGCTTTCCTGATGGTTAAAGATGGCAACTATGTAGCCATTTCCTTCAGATTGAATCATTCTGGACATGAGTGGACAAGTCATAAGACTCAATAGCTAAGGAAACTCATGAGACTCAGGAAGCTCGTGAAACTAGGCTCAAGTTCCCAGACTCACTGGATCCCCTACTGGAGTTTTTCTTAGCAATATATATTTGCTAGAGGACAAGAGACTGATAATGGAGCTGCCTGGAGATTTGGCCAGAAATTCCAAGGATGTAGCTTTCCTGATTCTTTACCCACATTAGGGTGGGTCTTTATTCAGTTGCTCCAAAGTCATTCCATGTTCTTTATAACCCCAATGAACTCTGCAGTTTACCAAGTTAGACTTGAGTAGAATGGTTTCTACTCGAGAAACTGTCATGGATCTGTCATGGATATGGGTAAGTAGATATTTGTTCATGACTCTTCAGAAATTCACACAACGCTGATGAACATGTTTTCAAGTACTTCTTGGTATTTGTACTTCTTTTGAAAGCTGCATCCAGTTGGGCGGTGGTGGTGGTATATACCTTTATGTCATCCAGCACTCTGGAGACAGAGGCAGTCAGATCTCTGAGTTCAATGCCAGCCTGGACTACAGAGTGAGTGCCTCCCTCCCTGTCTAGAAAACACAAACACAAAGTAACGATGATGATGATGGTGGTGGTGATGATGATGGTGGTGGTGATGAGGGTGGTGGTGGTGATGGTGGTGGTGGTGATGATGATGATGGTGATGATGGTGGTGGTGATGATGGTGGTGGTGGTGATGGTGGTGGTGGTGATGGTGGTGGTGATGATGGTGGTGGTGGTGATGGTGGTGATGGTGATGATGGTGGTGGTGATGATGGTGGTGGTGGTGATGGTGGTGGTAGTGATGATGGTGGTAGTGATGATGATGGTGGTAGTGATGATGATGGTGGTGGTGATATAAAGTTGTATCTGACTCATTCCTTTATTGGTTGGATTGTTTGGCATTTAAGTTTTTAGCTCCTTATACACTCTGACTATGAATTACCTGGGAGATTAATGGATGACAAGGATTTTTTCCCCTCTCTATACAGTGCCCCTTCAGTCTACTGTTTAAGTTCCTGTACAATTTCTTTTTGGTGCATGTTTATGTGTGTGATGTATGTATGCATGGGGTGGCCTGTGCATGGAGTGTGGGGGTACACCTGCTTATGAACACACATGGGAGGACAGTAGGATGTTGGCTGCCTTCTCTTGTATTCTGCTTTTAGGGGAAGGCTCTCTGTGAACTGGAAGCTATTGGGATAATCCCTTGGGCCCTGTGTAAAGGTTGTCTTTGTATTTTCCAAATGTTGACTTCTGTGCAGGCAGAGTGCCAAGCACTGACTGGACTTTGGTATTGTTATTTTTATGAAGCATCTCCTGCCTCGGTGTTTTGTAAACATTCTTCTCCATCACCTTCTGATTGGCTTTAAAAAGAGTCGATGGGGCTGGAGAGATGGCTCAGTGGTTAAGAGCACTGACTATTCTTCCAGAGGTCCTGAGTTCAAATCCCAGCAACCACACGATGGCTCACAACCATCTGTAATGAGATCTGATGCCCTCTCCTGGTGTGTCTGAAGATAGCTACAGTGTACTCACACACATAAAATAAATAAATCTTTTTTTTTTCGGAGCTGGGGACCGAACCCAGGGCCTTGTGCTCTACCACTGAGCTAAATCCCCAACCCCATAAATCTTTTTTAAAAGAGTTGATGGGCCATAGCAGGAAATGAAAAGTGGGGCTCCAGGACAGAGACATGAACTCACAATCAGGAGGGTGAGACTTGCCAGCCAGCCACAGAGGAAGTCAGAAGTATGGCAGAAGTATGGGGACCGAATTCGAGGTAACAGGCAATATTGCAAGGATAGATTACTATCCCCACTGCTTCCTGCTTCCGCTTTGGATGCAGTAAGGCTTGATGCATATCAGATAAAGTGACCGCCTTTAACCTGAAGACAAAGATTGATAAGGGGTTATTAAGTTATACAAGCTAGTTGGGGACAAGGCTAAATAGTAAATCCTAAGCATTTATAAATAAATATGTCTCTGGGTCATTAATGGGAGGCTGGCAGGTCCAGACAGTCTGGTAATAGGAAGCTTGACACTTCCACAAGGTTGGGTAGACCATGGGATCTGCCACACCTCCTAATGCTGGCATCCCAGAGGTGCGTAACACACCTGGCTTAAAAAAGGAAAAACCAAACAAAAAACAAACAAATAAGAGAGAGAGAGAGGGGAAGAAGAAGGAGGAGGAGGAGGAGGAGAAGGAGGAGGAGGAGGAAAGGAAGGAAGGGAGGAAGGAAGGAAGAAAGAAAGAAGGAAGGAAGGAAGGAAGGAAAGAAAGAAAGAAAGAAAGAAAGAAAGGAAGAAAGAAAAGAAAGAAAAGAAAAGAAAGAAAGAAACCACCTAAACCTTGAGTGCTAGAGATTTAGACGTAGGTCCTCACGTTTACAAAGCGAGTGTTTTCGGCCCTGGAGTTACCTCCCAAGCCTGCTGTGCAGTCTTTTCATCTCTTGCCCATTTGTCAACGCTTGCTGTTGTTTTCTATTCAGAAAGTCCTTGCCCTATCTAGATCTCGGAGTGTTTCCCCTAGATTTTTCACTGGAGTTTCAAACGTTCAAGTCTGACTTATTTCTGTACCAGGCGTGAGATGGATCTAGCGTCACTCTTCTCCGCGGCATACTGCTTTCCCCATAGCGATTGTCAAAGAGGCCATCTTCTGCTGCACATCGGTTGGAGCCTCCGTCTAAAACCAGATGGCTGTAGCTTCATGTGTTCATTTCTGTGTCCGCTATTTGATAGATCTGTACATCTGGTTTTGTGCCACTATCACGCTATTTGTGTCTGCTACTCTGTCTATAAATAAAGATAAAGCCTTAGGATCTCTGCAAAAGAGATGTGAGCTCCACGCGCTGGGTTTGTTGTGTCTAATTGTCTCCTTTAGCCCCACTGCTTCCTGCTTCCGCTTTGGATGCAGTATGGCTTGACGCATGTCAGATAAAGTGACCGCCTTTAACCTGGAGACAAAGATTGATAAGGGGAGACTGAGTGCCTTAGACTTGGGAATGAGAATGAGATTAAAGAGAACAGTTTTAAAGAAGGACGCTATCTCTTAAAGGAGAGGAGAGAAGAAGGAAAGGCATAGTGGTTGGGGTTTAAATCTCGGCTCGCGTCCAGACAGACCACACCAAGCTAACATGGTTCCACGTGGAAAGGTTTAATGAGAGAAGAAGAGTAGAAGAGGAGAGGAATTAGCGGGGAGGGGAATGGGGAGAAAAAGGGACCGGGACAAAGGGGAAGAGGGCAAGAGGGCAAGAGAGCAAGAAGAGAAAAGCAAAGAGCAAGGAGGGAGAGGAGGGGGCAAGCAGCCCCCTTTATAGCCAGGCACAGCTGGCTGTTGCCAGGCAACTGTGGGGCGGAGCTTACCTGGCTGTTGCCAGGTAGTTCTGGGGGTGGAGCTTAGTCAGAATACCAACAATAGGAATGTTGGGATAGGCATAACAACGTGGGGGATTCGTGTTGGATAATTTGAGCTTCTTAGTATGAAGCACGACCTTCCACTGAGGGTCACCAGAGAGTGTGACTCTAGGAGACTTACAGTGGTCAAGTACAGTATACCAGGGACTGTGCAGAATGACACCATCCCACCAAAGGGCCTGCTGTTTTCTGATGGATCACAACAGCCCGTGGCGCGTATATGTGTGTGTTGTACTTTATGCCACCCAATATATAAAGTATTCACTCATTTGTTTCCAACTAACATGTAGAGAATTTGAGGAAACGTGAATCAAAATTGTGGTATTTTTATTGCTTTAGTCCAGAAGGGAAGCTTGAGGAAGTGGAAAAGTCATTAAAATTATATGAATTCAGCTTATTATGCAACAAAAGTCAGGTAACTATTTCTTTAAATAGTTTAGCAGGGCCTTCCTTATCACAGAGGCACATTGATGCTACCCATTTTACTGAAACACTTAAAACAGCATATGCATTGACAGGTTAGCATTTTACATAAGATCGCACTGCCCTTATGTTTTGGGATTATTTATGTGTGAAATCATACCTACCATTACTAGAAAGCAAAAGCATTTTAGAACATCAGATTTTATTTTAATAGTATTTTAGCAGGAGCTTTTCCCAGACACTGTCTACAATGCATTGCTTCATTCCACAAAGAATTTTAATACTAAAGAAATTCAACTCAGCCAGGCAGTGGTGGCACATGCCTTTAATCCCAGTACCCAGGAGGCAGAGGTAGGTAGACCTCTTGAGTTTGAAGCCAGACTTCCAGAGCGAGTTCCAGGACAGCCGGGGTTACACAGAAAAGAGAGAGAGAGAGAGAGAGAGAGAGAGAGAGAGAGAGAGAGAGAGAGAGAGAGAGAGAGAGAGAGAGATAGTACATAAACAAAAAACAGAAAGAAGGTCAACTCAATTGATTGCATTTATTTTCATGTTCTTGCTGCTACAAGAAATATGCTTTCAATGTTGGTTCTAATTCAATTCAAAATGTGCATTCTTTGAGAACTAAACGCAGCAAAGCAGACAATGGGCAACACTACACACAGGAAACACAGTATAATAAGACAGAGGATGGGGGACACTGCATGCAGAAAACACATCATAATAAAAATGGCACAGAAATTAAATCTTGAATGTATTTATCGGTGCCAGGGATTAAATTGAGGGCTTTGGTCAGCTAAGTACCTTTTCTTACCACCATCCCACCAAATCCTGAAAATGTTGCTATCTATGCACACTTCAGGCTCTATTTATTCAATTATTATGGCAAGTAAAAAAAAACTAACAGATGAAGTCCCCCAAAAGCAAAAATTAAGTGAAAAAATAAATAAGTTTGACCTAAAATGAAAGTTATATGAAAAGATGATAGAAATAATTCATTGCAGAGAAAATAAAAATGAAAATGGGGAAGGAGAAAAACGAGTTGCCTAGGATAAAAAATATTGGCCAAGGGGTATAAATCGATAGCTAAGATGCAAATGCTGAGGGACAAATGTATCAATGAAAGTTTCTCAGCATGGGTAGTAATATTTTATTGATTCAAGTATTTTGATTACAATGCATAGTTATGTGCAAACACAGCATCATTTCAGAGGCTCCCACACTCTGTGGGCACAACGGATCGCTCCTGAAGATGTAATGTAGTTCCAGACGTCTGGGCAGCATGGTAGCCCACGGGAGTGTGTGCTGTTGTGTCCACAGCTCTCCCAGGTTGGATGTCAGTGTTCTTGGTGGCAGTGAGAGTCCTGTTGGCACAGCAATCAAGCTGTTCTGGTGAATTTATTTTTACAACGTATTCCCTTTCGAGACCAGTTGATTAATTATGGTGATGAAGTGACCTCCATACAGCCAAGGCTATTTACTGTAAAGTGACAATGGAAGACTGTTGTTGTAAAAATATAAAAATAAAAAAGTATAGTTGTCTTTTACCTCGCTTGGTCCGCACCGCAGTGCCCCAAGATATCTGCTAGATATCTTGGCGGAAACACAGCTCAGCCGCACACTTTCCTACACTCAAACCCTCACATAAAAGAACACACAACACAGTAATCTTAGATCCAATTGGTAAGATATAATTGCCCACTTAAACATACAAAGCCCAGTACCATCCATCCCTTGAGAACATTAATAACAACCTGGAAATACACAGAGCAGAATCTTAACATCACCAGCCATGGCTTCTCCCCTCTTTCCGTCTCCCTTTCTCCTCCTCTCTCCCTTAGTCTCCTCCTCTTCCTTCAAACTTCTATCCCTCCCATCCTTCCTTCTCCTCCAATGACAGGCCTCCTTCTATCCTGTACCTGCCTCACCTGTGACATCATCCTACAGAAGACCTCACAGCTGTGTGAACTAAATTCAATTTTGCCCACTAGTTTCCAGCAAAAGGGAAGACACAGAAAATACTTGTAATCTTCAGGTACTCTGTTGGTGGTGGTGGGATGTGATGGAGTCTGCGACTGCATGGCCAAAAGCTGCTTACTTTTGGCAATTTAACTCTTTCTTTAATTCTTTGCTATTCTATAGCCAAAAGTCACTGGATTCTGGCAATTTAACTCCTACTGATAACAGCAGGGGATAAAAAAAGGGTTAGTTAGTTACCTGGGCTCTTTTCTGTCTAGCTCAAGGGCCCCTCACTGGTCAGGCAAGAGGCTCAATCAGAAGATGTGCACACACACACACACACACACACACACACACACACACACACACACACACACTGACCTGGCCCAACCATCTGTCTCATCACAAGTGCACTTGCATACTTATATACATATACATATACCCACATACATATGTATGGACATACATATAGACAGACACACACACACACACACACACACACACACACACACACACACACACACACACACACACATACACATGGTGTATGGAGCAGAGCCCCAAAAGCCATACTTTGTTTCTTCTCTCTGGTAATTTATACCTTCTTGGACGAAAGTTCTTTATAAAATTGCTTTTCAGTCGGTCCCCAGCTCCGAAAAAAAGAACCAAAAAAAAAAAAATTGCTTTTCAGATAAAATGTTTTGTAAAAGGGGAATTACGGAAGGTTGTTGACAGTAAGTTCAAAGCAGTGTTTCATTTCATAAGCTCATTACAAGTTCAAAGCAACAGTTTCACATGGCCTTGCTATCTCATTCCTGATTAAGTTTCCTCAAAGTTATACTTGAATAACTTTGTTACAAAGTTGTTTGAATAGCAAAGTTACAGTGTCAGATGTGAGAAGTTGAGTAAAAGGATTTTACAGCAGAGCGACTTTTTTATTATAATGACCATCATGTAACAACACATGCTCTTTGTATTTATGAGCAATGAATTTATTTCATTTATTTATAAATAATATATTTGTCATTTATGTATATTAATAATTTTATTCATTAGTAATTTGTTAATAATTAATAAACAATTTACTGATTATGTTTTCTTATTTATATTAATATTTAAGATATTATAATTATATATGATATATAATTAATTATATGACTATAAAATTAATTATACATTAGAGTTTAAAGTTATATATTATATATTACTATATATTATATATAGTTATATAGTGACCTACTTATATTATTATTATATATCGTATATTGTATCTGTTTATTATATCATACGTTGTATATCATACCATATATCATATATTATACATAGAAGAGTTAGGGAAGGATTGAAGGAACTGAAGAGGATGGCAATCTTCCCATAAGAAGACCAACAGTGTTAACTAACCTGAACCTCTGAGAGTTCCCAAAGACTAAACCACCAACCAAAGAACATACAACATACATCAGCTTGTCTGAGGCCTCCAGCACACATATATCAGAGGATGCATGTAATACCGTACAGACTTGATGCCCCAAGTAAAGGAAATGTCATGGGGGTGTGGGGAAGCTCTCAGAAGCAAAGTGGAGGGGGAACTGGGAGGAGGGGCAACATTTGCGATATAAATAAAATAATTAATTTAAAAATAAAGAAATATGTATTATGTATATATTGTAGATAACATATGTGTATAATATATATTATATAACATAATATAATGCATATTATATATGACATGTTATATATCATATTACATATTAAATGCATTGTAATAATAATAGAATGTATGATATATTATAATATAATGTGTTATAATGTATAATGTACAATTATACATTATATTATAATATTACAATAAATTATATAAATTATACATTTTATATTATATATTATACATTATACTACCATATTATATAATATGCTATAATATCTAAATATATATTTATATTTTTATAATATGTTATACTTAATAATATATGTGTGACATATGTGATTACTATATAATAATATAGATATAATATATTTTAATATGATTGTATATAATTATATAATATAATACTTTCTAGAATAATATAGATATTATATACTATGAAATAATATAATGATATAATATAACATATTATATTAAATATATAATTGTACATAATATAATTAATTATTAATATAACAATTATACAATACTATATAATATAATTAAGATATTATAATTAAGATTAATATTAATTAATAATATAAATATAATGTTTATAATTAATATATATTGTAATGATTATTATAAAATTATATAGTATTATATAATTGTTATATTATACATTATCTATTATATATTGATTATATATAACATAACATATGAATATAATGCATTATATATAATGTAATTATAATTACATATCATATCCTTGATATTATGCATAATATTCTATTGATATTATAAATAACTACAGATATTATAAGTACATTTATAAATATGATAGATTAGGATAAGTATATAATGTATAATAGATGATTATAATAAGTAAATTTATTGATAATATTAATAATAAATTCAGATAACTAATACTTTACTAATAAAAATTATGCATATTAGTAAATCATTTATTAATTTCTTCTGGCTTATTTACAATTAGATATTCAATATTCGTTTCCCAAGATATTCAAAATTCACTCGTGGAATTTTTATTAAAGTTGAGAGAAATCATGCTACCTTTAAAGAACACTAGTCAGAATCAGTTGGCCTAAGCTTTCTTTTATGACCCTAAGTAAAATATTTAATAATAATAAAAGGAGGATGTAGGGAGCCGTATTGGATTTGGGCCTGGCCGCTTTGTGACTGTATGGCCACAGTTACTCAGCCCTAAGATGACTGCCATAAAGTCTTGAGATGTAGAACTAGAGTTTCATAAAGGTTACTCATTGTCAGAGCCCGAATGTGCAGAACTAGAGTTTCATAAAGGTTGCTCATTGTCAGAGTCCGATGTGCAGGGCCGGACGTGCCTGAGGGAGAGCCAGACATAGGACTTGCCAAACCAGCTATCAGCCCCAAGGACACTGACCATCCGTAGCCACCCCCTCCCCTTCCTTCACCCCCCTGAGTGAGATGAGTCACCCTACCTGCCTGCCGAGCTGCTGGAGAGCACGTACTCCTTGCTGATGTAATTTCGCGCCGAAAGTAACTGTGCACCTTTTGAATTGACCAATCATATGCAACCTCGTGAATGCCCCTAACCTCCCCTATATAAACCCCCGAGTTTGGAAGCTCGGGGTCGATTCCTCTGTCTCCTGTGTGGGATACGTATCGACCCGGGATCCCGCTAATAAAGCTACCTCTTGCTGTTACATCAAGATGGCTACTCGTGATTCCTGAGGGCACCCCACCCCGCGATCGGAGCGAGAGACGCGGTTCCCCGTTTTGGGGTACGCTCTTTCAGAGATTGTTGGACAAAAGCCTCTCCCATGAATTTAAGGCACAAGAAGATAACAATCACGGAATGCTTTCAGCCCGAACAAGACCCTTCTGGGTCTCTTGCAGGGTTTGACCCCTGCTGAGCCCTGCTGAGGCATGTGGAAGCCTTTTGTTCCTAACAAAAGAGCTGTCTGGCCTGGTACACACACCTGGGTGGTGGTCAATTCGTTTCTGACTTTTGTCTTCTCGGTCTTTGTCTTTGAGATTTAGGCTGGTCTTCCTGGATATTTCCCTAGTTTATTCAGGTCACCACGTAGTTGGTCTTTTGTTACCGAAGTCTCGAGCCAGGGTTTCCACTGTGCTTCCCAGATATTTTCTACCTGGTCTACTTGGGGTATATATTTTGGTGAATAAAATTACAGGAGGCCCTTCCTCTTCTGTCTTGACACGAATAACCTGTGTGTGTGTGTTTCTTTAATCCCGCAGACTTTCGCTCGATTCTCGGTACCGTGTGAGTGCAGGCATGGGGCACCGACAGGAGGAATCCCTAATTCCTTGAAAATGCCTTTTTAAGTCAGAGAAAATCTGTAGTTGGGAGACACTCGGTCAGTACAGTGCTTGCTGTGCAAGCATAAGGGCCTGAGTGCTTTCCTAACGGTCACGTGAGTGCAGCACTGCATTCCCAGCACGGGAGAGGCTGGGGAGACGTAAGATCCCTGGGTCACTGTCCCTGGTCGCCTAGCCAAATCAGGGAGCTCCTTGTTCAATGAGAGATCCTGTCAAAAAAAATGGAGTGGGGAAGGATTGAGGAAGAACCCCAACATGGACCTCTTGCCTCCACATGTGGACTCCATCTCTGTAAATATGTGCACTCACCTATGTGAACACATACATCTGCCACATGCACATATATATGTGTACATACATACATATATACATACATACATACATACATACATACATACAAAGTAATTAAAGAAAATAAATCCTCTGCTGGGCTATTACTTGGCTCCAATGAAAAGTTTAAAAAAAGAAAGTCAACATGCATTAAAATTTGAAACAGCAAATAAATACAAGATTAGACTTAAGCCTCACCTACAGAGGCCAATAAAATGTTTGTTCAATGCCATATTGTTTTTAATCAAATTTGTTTATTCACTTTATATCCCAACCACAACCTTCCTCTCCTCCCAGTACCTCCTCATGCAGTCTTCCCCCCATTCCACCCTCCCCTTCTCCTTTGTGAAGCAGGATCCCCACTCTGGGTGTTACCCCACACACGTCAAGTCCTGCAGGGCGAGGTGCATCCTCTCCCACTGAGGCCAGACAAGGCGGACCATTTAGGGGGATAGGATCCACAGGCAGACAGGTGACAGATTCAGGGACAGCTTCTCCAGTTAGTTGTTGGGGGACCCGCATAAAGACCAAGCTGTTCGTACGTTACACATGTGCTGGGGGCCTAGGTCCAGCCCGTGCTTGTTCTTTGGTTGGTGGCTCAGGCTCTGGGAACCCCCAAGGGTCCAGGTTAGATGATTCTGTTGGTCTTCCTGTGGAGTCCCTGTCCTCTTCAGGTCCCTCAGTGCTTCTCCCAATTCTTCCATAAGACTCCTCAAGCTCCACCTAATGTTTGGCTGTGGGTCTCTGCCTCTCTTTCCATTGGCTGCTGGGTGGAGTCACTCAGAGGACAATTATGCTCTGTTGTCTGCAATCATAACGGAGTATCATTAATAGTGTTGATTTGGGGCAGTCATTCATTGGCTGTACCCTCTGTCTCTGCTCTACCTTTGTCCTGCAGGTCTTGTAGGCAGACACAGTTTGGGTCGAAGGTTCTGTGCGTGGGTGGGTTGCTGTCTTTATCCCTCCACTGGGAGTCCTGCCTGGCTAGAGGAAGTGTCCACTTCAGGAACCATAATCCTCCCCACTAGGAGTCTCAGCTAGAGTTGCCCCCATGTGCCCCCTGGTCAATGTCAACTTCTTAATTATGCTCATGGGTTTTAATTTAAGAGCATCTGACACCTGTTACCTCGTTTGCTGAAGTCACTTTGAGGCCCCTGAAGTCTAATGGATGATAGGAAGAGGTTACTGTGAATCCAGAGTGTGTTCCAAATATTTCCTAAAAATAGTTGATCAATAGGTGCTATTCCTGTCAGCTGAATCATCCAGTAACTATTTATTATTTCCAATTTCATAAAACAGTGTCACCTGGTTTGCTAGTATTGATACTGGCACCGTTAAGGGTTATGCCCACCCAGCTGGGAGAAAAGGCTTAGTTGTTTTAGCCGTTTGGCGTGTTGTTTCTCAGGCTTTCAAAACTCCCCTCAGACAAACTTAAGAACTGTACTTGGAATATGTGTGTCTACATAGTCTGAGAGCCTTAAAGGTATCAATTACGGTTCAGTTACCTGGAAATTTACCTAAGTCGTTTTTTATAACAATTCGTGTTTGCTCTGTTCCACCTATAGACACACAGTAGGTCAGAGCAGAATAGGTTACATAGATATACCACCGGCTTCAGCAGTTCCCAACCTCGGTCTCCTCACCGGTGCTTCTGAGATCATACTTTACACAGCAGGTTATGTGAAAGGTCAGAAACGAAGTGCTCTATGGAAAACACTTACTATTTCCCATACTCCAAATGCTTATACGCACCCTTTCCTTCTCACTTTAAAGATTCACTTTATTTCAATCATGCCTATGTTTGGGTGTCTGTGCGTGGGTATGTACACATGAGCAGGCCTCTCAGTGGCCAAAAGAGGGTTTACTCTGATGGAGTCGTAGGCAGTTGTGAGCCAGAGGGTCAAGGGTTCTGCTGTGCAATTTTGTCACCCGGTAATGTCAGGAGCTATCTCAGACAGTCTCACCAACATGAGGGCTGACCACATGTGGGCTGAACACGGACACAGCAGTGGACCGGCTACAGTGGAGGGGCTAGAAAGACCACGAGGCCTCAACTCTACACAAAGGGGAATGCTGTAGCAGGAGCAACAGTCTTCTCCAGGGCAGAACATACCAATTGGCTAGTCAATGCCAAATGATCAGCTCTGGAAACATACATTCAAGTATACAAACTAAGCAGGTTATAATTAGGAGTATATATGCATATATGTATATATATGTATATGCACACACACATACATGAATGCAATAACAATGAATTTGGAAGAGAGCAAAGGGATATACGGGCAGTTTGGGAGAAGGCAGAGGAAAGGGGAAATGATGTGATTAGATTATATATCATATAACATTATGCAATATATAGTATTATATAATATATGCATACAGAATATATAACATAGACATAATATACATATACACATACATACAATATATACATATACAATAGGTACAGAATGTACATGTAATATATAACATTGTATAACATTATATATTACAAATAAAAGAAATAATTAAAAAATAACTGAGAGCAAAATCAGAACTGTGTCGCTCCCCTTGTTTGTTTTCTCAAAGGCAGTGTATAAATGAGAATCGTTAAAGTTTTGGGAACATTAAGAAAGTTCCTTAATTTTGAAACATCTAGTAAGGCTGACACAGAAAGAAGATTTCAGCTTCTAGTGACGGTGACAGAATCATCTCCCTTTGTCATCTGGAGGCCCAACCCGAGACACTTAACCTCAGGTTCTTGTCTGAGACTCTGGATAAACACTCTTCTGAGTTTCTGCATAATGAGCTGCCTATGGTTTCATGGAGCCTTGGCTCTGGACTAGTGTTCTCTGCTGGGTGCTGCGGTGTTTCCAGTTCCCAAGAAAACAAGACTTTTCTTCTGAGCGTTACAAGTTATCTGCCTTTCAACTCTCAGATGCAACTAGGGCATGAAAACTGCTTTTCTTCCTACAGGGTTGCAAACTCCTCCAGCTCCTTCAGTCCCTCCCCTAACTCCTCCATTGGGGTCCCTGCGCTCAGTCCACTGGTTGGCTAGAACACCCCATAGGAAGAACAACAATATCAATCAACCAGACCCCCCCCCCAAAGCTCCCAGGGACTAATCCGCCAACCAAAGAGTACACATGGAGGGACCCATGGCTCCAGCAGCATATGTAGCAGAGGATGGCCTTGTCTGGCATCAATGGAAGGGGAGCCCCTTGGTCCTGTGGAGGCTCGATGACCCAGTGTAGGGAATGCTAGGGCATTGAGGTGGGAGTGGGTGGGTGGGTGGGGGAGCACCCTCATAGAAACATGGGGGATGGGGGAGGGGCTAGGGGTTTTGTGGAGGGGAAACTGGGAAGGGAGATAGCATTTGAAATGTAAATAAATAAAATAACCAATAAAAAATAATTTAGAGATAGCCAGGGAGCCGGGGGAGAAAACTGCTTTTCTTAGAAATTACCCATGTTTGGCAAGGTTCTGATAGAAAATGTTGTACTTACGGTGACTTGACATGTGGATATGCTTAAAGGTCATCTGGTGTGCTATTTCACAGCAGAGACTGAAGGCTTTGACACAGTTTGGGCCTATAGTCACACGGGCAGCTCGCTGCACACAGGTCTCATGCTCATTGTATCTGGCCCCATCGTAACAGCATTTCTTTATCACTGGATGCTTGTATTTAGAAGCTGAAATGGTGGCAGCACACGTGTCCTTATCACCAATATGCATGGCATCTCGGGCTTGAGAGTCTTATGGCTATTTTCTCTGCCACCAAAGGACTCCCTCCCCAAATATATTTGTGGAAAACAAGTCTTTCAGATTAGTTTTAGGCGTCAAAGTAATAGAGAACTGTTTCATTTTAAGATTATGGCCAATAAAACCTTGAATTCCCTTTCATGAATGTTTTTGAGGGGTGAATTAATCCCTGCCATCTGCCCTTTTCCCACCCACTGCATTTTAATTGGGGAAACCCCATGTCTTATTTTCCCTGGTCCTCAAATGCTGTAATCGCTGAGGTTTACGGCCTCACTGAGCTTGTACGGTACCTTGTTCATTTATTTTCTGCACCAAACAATCGCTTGTCTGGTGACACGTGACATGTGCTTTATCTGTGAGGGATAGAATGAATGGGGGAGGAGCGTTTAGGGTTACAGTGTTGCTATATCGCTTAAAAATTCATCTTGTCCCCCCAGGATCAACTCTCAACACTGATCAACTTAGAGTTAATCATCTGTCTACGTAACTACTTCACCCATCTGTAATTGCTTGTTTTTCCTCAAGCCATAAGCCTAGAGAGGTCACAGGAAGCCAGGCTACCCTGAGGACTGTACCACATCTATGACCAAGAACATGGATCTACAAAGGCTGGCTGGCTTCCTCGGGGCCACCTGAGCGTCAGAGTACCTTGCTTTTCCATCTTCTGTTGCAGATCGGTTGTGGGCATGACAGCCATTTTGAAAGCTTTCTCTGTGAGGGAGAGAAGGGAGTAGGGGAAGATATCAAATCTTCCTAAAACAGTCCCTTGACAGTATTCTATTCTACATTTCGATGACCCTCAAACAACCTGTAACGACCTGTAACAACCATTAACTGCCCAGCCTTCTACCCAACCAGCACTTCCCCTCGCCCCAGCAGGGTGCACCATCTGCACCTGGGGGTGGTTTGTAAACCTACATTACTAAAAGGATTGTTTGTGTGTGTGTGTGTGGGGGGGGCTAACTCTCTAGAAATAAGTTGGAATGGCCAAGGATTACCATGTCCTTGAACTTCAAAGTGCGTAGTTCCAGTTGTTGAAGCGTCTTCTCTATAGTTAGCCTTAATAGTCCACCTACCAAGTCTGTGAAAGCCAAATGTTTGAAATCACAGAGGGTACCGGGTAGTTTTAGTTAACAAGAGTCTATCTAATAGTTTCTACTTAGGAAGGTGGGAATATATGTACATGGTTGCAGGCGTGTTTGCGCCCATGCGTGCACATGTGTACACGTATACACACATACACACACACACACACTCACACACACACACATACACACCCTAAGTAAAAGTTTGGAGGAAAGACTTTTAAAATAATAAATAGACATAACTGAACATTTCAAAGATAACAGAGGTTGCTTAGCAACAGTCTTTCATCTTGTACTCTTTTCATACCTATTTTATTTTGATACAGAAATTTTGTTTTGAGAGCTGATGACAATTCAGAATTTACTTAATCCAAGAACATATAAGTTAAATTCACAATATAGTAAAAAAAAAAAAAAAAACCTGATAATAATGTCTCCAGAAAGATGGCAGGTCAGTGATGAAATTGACACCTCATATGAACAAAATTCTATCTGGAAGCCAAGCACGGCTTGTTTAAAGAGTAAAGTAATTCGGCCAGCAAATTTCAACCAGAACTATTTAGTGAGCATTTCACGAAGATCAGATACACAGAAGACGGAAGACCACAGACTTTCAGAGGAAACTCAAGGGTGTCACACGGTTTTCCCCAGCATGTTTGTCAAACATGTTACAGCCTCTCACTTGGGAAAGGAGAGGAATGCTACCTCATCAGCAGTTCAACAAGAGTTTAACCAAGTCCTTATAATGTCCAGTTATTGAGGTAAAATAAACAACGCAGACCTTGCCCTTAGGGAGTTTACAGTCTAGTGTTAGTGGGGGAGGAACAGGGGTAAGGGGAGAGAGAGAGAGAGAGAGAGAGAGAGAGAGAGAGAGAGAGAGACAGAGAGACAGAGAGACAGAGAGACAGAGAGACAGAGACAGAGAGACAGAGACAGAGACAGAGAGACAGAGACACACAGAGACAGAGATAAAAAGAACATACACAAGATTCAGAGGTCGAGAGTAAAGGGGATATTACATCACATCCAGGGATGGATCTGTGTAAAGTATTGATTCCCCATATACTGAGGAAGAGAACTGTGAGAAACAGTGTAAGAGACAGTGCATTTTGTGCAAAGAGGACAACAGGTACCAAGCTGCTAAAGCAGGAGAGTGTAGTCATGATGGGTTCCAATAATCCGCTATGAGACGACTGGCATGAGGAGATATCTAGGAAGTAAGAGTAGTAATTTATATAACAAACCTAATTCTGCAGTAGGGAATCTGTGGGAGTTAAGAAAATTCTATAATTTTAAATTGTCCAGATTATTTTAATCTCCCAACCTCAGTCCACGTGTGTAGGAAAAATGTTCTCAAAATGAACTCAATAGAAAGTCCCCTAGAGAGGCTAGAAAAGTGAGTGTAAGGCGGGGCGGTTCTGCTGTAAGTTTATGCCATGTATTTCTTGCTGCCCTGGCCTTAGACATCTTGTTCTGCATTCCTTGAGAGCAGAGATCGTGCGTGCTTAATTTCTATTTGGGATCTTGCTCTCTTATTGTGGTTTACACACCAGGGGTGCTCATTAAACATGTATTTCATCAGTTCCTGTTTTAAATCCAAAAGTCACACACACACACACACACACACACACACACACACACACACACACACACACGTTTCTTAAACCAAATCTCTGTACCATCTAGGAAAGGTGCTCTTCTGCTAGGCTGTAACCAACCCCCCACTGGCCTATAGACATAAGCTCTGTTAGGTTCCTTTAGAGGCAGCTCTTGGTGGTTTTGTTGGAAAATCAAAAAGCATTATGCAAAGATTCTTTTTTCTGTTGTCTTTCACTGTTGTCTCTATGAAAAGAACAAATGGGAAAATTTGGGAACTATGTATGTATGTATGTATGTATGTATGTATGTATGTATGTATGCATATATGTGTGTGTGTCCATTTATTGAAATAAGGTTTTGCTATGCTTCCCTAACTGGCTGGTAAAACATTCAAGCGATCCTCTTCCTTCAGTGTCCTGGGTAGCTGAGACTTCTGGTATGCTGGCGCTGTGCTCTAGTATCTGGGATTCGTTTTTGTTTTGTCAAGAATTGGCCTAACTTCTACAATACTCAGGGAGGTTTCCCGTGTTCGCGTCTGTGCTGTCCTTTGTCGGCAGTAGGTGGCACCACTGAATTACCTCCGCCTGTCAACACAAGTTCAGGCGTGTTTGTCAGAAAATAACAACCGCTTTTACATACTTAGGATTAGAAGGGATCTTGAAGTCAGGAAAAGAGGCAATTCCCGTGCCATTTCTTCCCCCTATTATGCCAACTTCGGATCCTTCGGGGTCCTTTGGGGAAACAAAACCAAACCAGACAACATGAAAATCCACCCCTGCCTTAGTTTATTTTTTGTTGTTATAAAAGAGTATCTGGTGCCAGGTAAGCTTTAAAGAACACAGACTTATTTTAGCCCACGATTCTGGAAGCTGGGGTTGAAAGAAGCCCACACTGGACAGGAGAGCCATGTGGCTTCAATGCTGGATGGAAACACAGAACTGCAGGCAAGCATTTATGAAGAGTTAGTTCTTAAGGCAGGCAGCCCTCCAAGAGAGTGCTGTCTCCTGAGAACTGCTCTTCTCAGTCCGTACATCTGTGAGGAAAGTGTCCCGAGTGATCGAGAAGAAGTAAATACTATGAAAGTCAAGACTGTTGTTCTGGTGACAGGCTCTAGGTCATCATCCACTGAGTAGACGGCAACCTTCACTGCAGGAATAAGTGACATCTTGTTAAACGAGGACTCATCTAATTTTTGAAACAAACACCCTCAGGGTGAAAATGATCTAAAATACACTGGATGGCATTCTCAAGGGTTCATAAAGCAATATATGTTTTTAGACACATCTTTAATGAGCTAAATCTCGTTAAAAGCTATATAACCTATAGATAAAAACATTTAAAGGAAAATGTTTGGTAAACATATACATTACTAAAGGTTCCTTCCTTTTAAAGCAAATCCTTATGAGTTACTTCTCCTGAATAAGATAGTTTACTGCATGAAAAATACGTATGTAAAACCTCCTGAGAACATGTATATGGTAGAAAATGACGTGCATCTGCAATTAGGCCACCATTTATCAGAGTTTCATAATATCAAAAGAATGAGATCTCCTGTGGGTTATATGAAAGCATCCAATACTACCTTACCTCAGGGTTGAAGAGTTTAAAGGGAAATTGGGAGTTTGGTTCAGATAGCATGCACCCTCCCAACTATGAAAACTAACAGGGCTCCAAATTAGTTCTTCCTGCAAAATTACCATGATCGTGTGACTGTGTTTCATTTGTGCACTAGGTCCTATGATTGCTCCCTCCTCTTTAAAAGAACGGTAGCAGCATCTCAGAACTGCTAGTCTCCTTGACCACACTAGGCAAGCATTCTGTCACAGAAGGCACATCACTAAGCCTTCGTTTACTTGCTACGTAGCCCAGGTTAGCCTGTGCTTTACAACCCTCCTACATCTGCCGTCCATGTTCTGACCTTAGAGCCACACCCCAATACCCTACCAGGACTTCTCCTTTTTAAATTTAGTATGTGTATCAAAGCTTATTTGTTTTTTAAATTTGCTTGCTTATTTTTGCATTTTAAAAGTAGGTTCACAGGGGTTGGGGATTTAGCTCAGTGGTAGAGCGCTTGCCTAGCAAGCACAAGGCCCTGGGTTCAGTCCCCAGCTCCGAAAAAAAGAAAAAAGAAAAAAAAAAGGTTCACAGGAAAAAAGCATTAGTGGAATGTTGACATATTTTTTTTATCTCGGACAGTATAGTTTTTAATCTCTACAAGTTTGAATTTGAGTCCTTAACATATCTTCTTTGTCTTTGTTTATTGTGTTCAATATTTTCTTAACATTCTGATTTTGGGGGAATTACAAGCATGAATAGTATAATTGCACCATTTCTACCCCTTCCTATTATTATACTTACACACACACACACACACACACACACACACACACACACACACACACACTATCCAAAACCACTTTTTGTCTTAATCTTTCTTGGACAGAAGGCTGTCTCTGCAGGAGACCTGTAGCTCTTTGTGCTCATGGGTAAGCACTTGGGAAACCAGGAATGTTAAACACACAGGGTTGTCTTCCAAGGGAGAGCCTTTATAACCTGTTTTCCACTCAGAAGGCTGGGAGTAGAGGTGCTTAACAGCTTGGTGACTTCTGTGTGGACAGGACACAAAAGGCTCTAGACTTTTTCACAAGTCTAGTTGTTTACCACATTGCATTGGAATTCACTGAATACAATTCTTTTTTTTTTGTATTTATTTATTATATATGAGTACACTGTAGCTGTGTTCAGACACACCAGAAGAGGGTATCAGATCTCATTACAGATGGTTGTGAGCCACCATGTGGTTGCTGGGATTTGAACTCAGGACCTCTGGAAGAGCAGTCAGTGCTCTTAACCACTGAGCCATCTCTCCAGCCCCGAATACAATTCTTTAATACAAGAATGCTCATTTGGAGGGCTGGTAAGTGTTCCTCCACAAAGTTAGCAGAACACGTTTATGGTTAGTGTTGTCAACTTGGGAGAGTCTCATCAGCCATTGACTGACTGCTGTAGCTCTTCGTCTAGGATTGAGGCCTTTTAAAATTTCCCTCATCTATATTGGCATATCAGCTGCTCAGAGATTACATGACCATGGGATGCCCAGTCCCAAATGGCACATCTAAAACACAACACCCTACCTACAATTCAGGGTACAGTGTGGACCAGAAGGCAGAATGTCTCAGAAATCTCAATAATGTGGTTGCCTAAACTACAAAGCTACATGGTGGAATTTCTAACTCAGCTCTTTGGGGACACAGTGACACAATTTCATTCTTCAAGGGTTCTCAAACTATTTCACAGCCAAGTCTTCACACACACACACACACACACACACACACACACACACACACACACACACAAATAGAAATAGTATCATAAGCCCAACGCTGTTTCCACTCTTTGCCAGCACTTGGTAAACTCTACCAAGAAGCATCAATGAAACTTTACCAAGGTAACAAAGTAAAATTTATGATCAGTTAAGTCCCCTACATCCTGTCCTCTCCTTCCTTCCATGTTATCTATCTCAAATGTCCCCTCCTGACTGGGGACAAATCCACCTTCCCCGTCTAGTTATTAGGAAAGAACTGTTAGCAGCATGTGGACAAAGCTAAGATCACAGGTCCTGAATTTCCAAACTGTGGTCTCCTCTCAGTGCTGGCTTCCTCTGTTCAGGGTTAGCTTGACCTTTAAATTTTAGCTGATTAGTAAACATGGGAACATTGTCTCCACCAGGGTACTCCAGATACAAAGAAACAGTTTCCACTTGACTCAGCACAAAAGAAGGAACATGTTTACACTGCCCTCATTATTTCAATGCCAGTTATTTGCAGTTTCTAACCTGGCATTAGGAATCGCTAGAATGATTCCTAATCTCTCTCCTCATTCCTTCTCAAGCCTGTGGCTCTTCTACCACACATCACTGCTCACAGTGTCCATGTTTATTACATCTGCCTACATGTTTTTGAGAGAACAAGAGAGGGCTGAACAAGTCAAGCCTCAGAGATGGAGTGCTTGCCTGGGATATAGGAGGCCCTGGGTGACAGAGTGTGTGAAGATGTGAGTGGGGTGGGGTGGAGGGTGGCCGGGCAAGCTCTAAGTACAGGGTCCTGCAGGGATCTGTCTGTTTTTTTTTCTTTTTTTCCGAGCGGGGAACCGAACCCAGGGCCTTGCGCTTGCTAGGCAAGCGCTCTACCACTGAGCTAAATCCCCAACCCCAGGGATCTGTCTGTAAGATGGCTCCTACGGGAGGCAAAGAAAGGGATAAGAGTGTTCTAAGCAGAAGTAACAGCACATTTCACCACTTCCATATGGATGAGAAAACGGTAGGAAAAGCAGTTGAGCTGAGGTCAGTTTGACTTGAGTCCACAGTTAGGGGTCAGGTGGGCATAGTAGATAAGGGAGCTGAGGAAGAGGTCAGGACATAGGCTTACAGAACGGAAGAACTCTCAAGAATATTCTAAGGCCCTTTATTTAAGGAAGCCTTAGAGACTTGAGTCTTTTTTTTAAGTAATTTATTAATTTTATTTTATGTGCATTACTGTTTTGCCTACATGCATGTCTATGAGAAGGTGTCAGATCCCGTGGAACTGGAGTTACAGACAGTTGTGGGCTGCCATGTGGGTGCTGGGAATTGAACCCTGGTCCTTTGGAAGACCATGCTCTTAAGCCATCTCTCCAGCCCCAAGACTTAAGTCTTTATTCTAAGATGCTTAAGCTTTAATCCTTCACGTATCTTCACATTACATGCATCAATAGGATAAAGGACTTTAGAATATTCTTATGGGCAGAAGTTATGGTCTCATACACCAAATTGTCTTGTTGGGGTCAGAGCAGTGATTCTGGCAATGACACTCTGGCTAAGCTGGTGGCAACATCCTCACCCTTTCTAGGTCTTTCCTTGCTCAGCCAGTGTAGCCTGTGCTCTTGCTGAGTGGTGTGGTGGCTGTCATACAGCCCCAGTCTACCTCTCTACTGACATCATCAGCGTCCACCAAAATTAGGAGATAGCTACTATGTACAAAGTTAAAAGACAGAACAAAGCAAAACAGGGCAGTTCTGCCTGCCATTGTTGGTCCTTCACACAGAGTGCCACCAATGAAGCATCCTAGGTTCCTCCAGTTGCATGCGGACCTTGCATAAATCCATCTCTAACTGTGGATTCGAAGCTAGTGATGACAAGTGGCGGATGAAAAAAAGCAGAATATTTTATAAACAATGTTGACATTTTTCTATGTCTTATTTTCGGTTCTGTGGGTGGAAAGAACTCAGTCATGAAGTTCATGACTTCTGCTGCTCCCCCTCTAACAGAAACAGTGAAAATATGAGACCATGCTTGACGGATCCTTTCTTAGGTGGGTAAACATAGAGAATCAGCATCTAGACACTCCTAAGATGTACTTTAATCCCTGCGAAACACAGAGCTCTCTTCTTTTAGATTTCTTTTTTCTAACATGACTGGCTACTGAATCTGAGAATTTTCCTTTAAAGATTTGCTTATTTTATTATATATGAGTACACTATAGCTGTCTTCAGACACACCAGAATAGGTCATCAGATCCCATCACAGATGGTTGTGAGCCACCATGTGGTTGCTGGGAATTGAACTCAGGACCTCTGGAAGATCAGTCAATGAGCTTAACACTGAGCCATCTCTCCAGCCCCCAAGAATGTTTTATAAACAAGATTTTAAGTGCATCTATTTCCCAGTGCCAAAGTTGTATTTGCAATTATGTCTTCTGTATTTTTGATAAACATTTTTTTAAATAGGGCAGATTAAATGATCATTAATTTTGTGATTTACTTAGAAGTTCCTCTATAAGTTAAAAATGAAAATGTTATTGGAGAGTATAAACATCCTGGGATTTGAGTTTCTCTTAAGTTGAAATTGTTTCCACTCAATTCCAGATGTTACACATATTTCTGTCAATTTTCTCCCCTGAAGCAAGCATCATACACCCTACCAGGCTGTTCTGGAGTGTACACAGGCTTGTCAGTGTGAACAAAGAGAGAGCTGTTGTCATAGACGATTGGCATTATTTCTAATTTTGAAAAATGCTTTGACACGACTTCCGAATACACATTTGAGAACCAGTTTTGTTCTTCAGACAACTCTTGGGCCTGAATCTGTAAGACAAGAACAAAATCCACCAATGAGAAAGTGTGACTGTAAAGTGTGCTGACCTATGATGATGATGATGATGATGATGATGATGATGATGATGATGATGATGATAATAAAATGTAATAGTAATAAAAATTCTAATCTCATTAAGACCAAAGCTGAGCTTGAGTATTGAGTATTGAGTGTTGGAAAGCTGGAGAGATGGCAGTACTTAGAAGCACCGGTTGATCTTCCAGGAGACAAAGGTTCAGTTCCCAGCACACACATGGTAACACAAACCACCCTGACTCCAGTTTCAGGCAATCCTATGCCCTCTTCTGGCCTCTGTGGGTACTACACACAATGGCACCCAAAAATACATGCTGGCAAAATACCTGTATACTTGAAATAAAAAATTAACAACAATGAGCCAGGTGTGACGCAGTGCATCATCAATCCAAGAACTCAGGAGGCAGAGGCAGGTGGATCTCTGTGAGTTTTAGACCAGCCTGGTCTACGGCGTGAGTTCCAGGACAACCAGGGCTACCTATAGGCTTCTGGATGTCTTGTTTCTCCGTTCCCCCTGTATAATATCCTGGTCAGTGGCGTGGACACTCGACATTACCCTACTGGCTTCCGCAACCACAGTCCAGATACATGCATTCCATGCGATCACCTCACCACCTTTATATGCCATGCTTTGGGGATTGAATACATGACCGTAAATAATCCAGTATTCTTACGATAATTTAGGGTTTGGAAACGTGGTAAATACTGCAATCAACTGCTATGTGATTATTACAAAAATTTGAAACAGTAAAAATCTATAGATTTTTTTTGCACTGGAATGTATTATAAAAAAATGAACTACAGCTTCTATCACGATGTTGGCTTGGTGTTTGCCTGGGATGCCTAACCGTCAGAGCGGGGTGTGTCTCTGACTCTTTTCTTTGCTCTTGGGACCCCTTTCCTCCCACTGGGTTCCTCTCCCAGCCTTGGTATCTGAGGGCTTGCATTGAGTCTCATTGTATCGTGTTATACCATGTTCCGTGGATGTTCCTAAGAAGCCTACATTTCTCTGAAGGGAAACGAAGGAGGCGTGGATCTGGAGGAGAGAGAGGTGGGAAGGGATGGGAAGAAAGGAGGCAGGGAAAAATGGCAGGCATGTCCTGTTGCTGTGCTGTCCAATATGGCAGCCAGTTGTCACACATGGCTACTCTAGCATATATAACATGGCCAATGCCATTGAGGAATTGGAGTATTACATCAGGGGCATTTAATTGATTTTAATCTGAAGGCAAATGTGGCTAGTGGCCTCTACGCCTCATAATAGAGTGTCTAGAGAAAGTAATAGTTGGGGGGGTGAACTTTACATTTTTATAGATCTAGTAATTGGAACGTTTTTTTTGCACTTACTCTCAACAGCATTAATGGAAAAATTCCTATGCCTGGTTAGAATTTATTTCAAGCAACGTTTCTCAACTATGAGTCATAGTTTATATTATACGCACCTCACACACACCCCACACATCCTCAAACATATATATATATATATATATATGATTTTCAAAGATTAAAATATATGGAAGATTCACTGCATTAACATTCTTTTATTTACAATGAAATGAAAAATCATTTTGAATTTGAACTATATATACATATTATATATATTTAAATTAAGCAGAAGTCTACTCCTATGATTATTAGATATTAAAAACTAGAACAAGGACTAGAGGGGTGGCTCAGTGGTTAGGAGTGCTTACTGCTCTTGTGTAGGACCTGAGGTTTTCTTTCCCAGTTTCCACATTAGACGGCTCCCAACCACCTGTGACTCCTGTTTCCAGGGGATCTGACTGACCTTTCTAGCATATAGGACCAGCATGTACATGGTGCACACAAACTCATGCAGGCACACATGCAAACAGACAAATAAAGAAAACAATTTAACTTGAAGATTTTTAAAAATCAAAATAAAACCATGAGAACTTAAAATATTAGAAAAATTGGTACTAGCTTTAGGGCCTTTATAGCAATTTCGCTGTTGCTGTCCTTATGAGTCTCACTGTGGAGAAACATCAGTTTCGGTGGAGCCACAAAGCCTCTTCTAAAGCTGACATCCTCCCATTTTTACGGTTTTCTGTTATCAGAATGTTTAATAAGACGGGTTGCAAGTACTTTTCCAAACAAATGTATTAAAATGACTCTTCATTGCCCTGGGATTTGAACCCAGGGCCTTGGGTATGCCAGGCGAGTGCTCAACCACTGAGCTATATCCTCTGCCTGGAAATGATGTAATGAAAGAAAATGTCATTAGCTTAAACTTGCTGTTTCTCTCATGACTGCCAGTGAGAGCTGTTCCCTGCAGAACAATCATTTCACTGGGGGCTGCAGCCGTAGCTCAGTGCTAGAGCTCTGACCTAACCTGAGACCCGGGTCCCACGCACAGTGCCCCATTATCACTAGAAAGGGGAAGGAAGTCATGCATTGTTTAAAGAAAAAAGGAAAACATGATTTTATTAGTTTGGGACACAATGCATGCGACTACTACTGAAGTTTGGGCAAATGCTTAAAGTAGGCATGTTTGTTTCTTTCCTGTTTTAGTGATAACTTTGTAGACAAAACTATTTTTAAATCATCTCCAAATGTTTCCACATCAATACAATTTTATTTTTTAATCAAAACTGTTTAACATTTGGATGTGTTACTTGAAAAGGAAACAAAAGTCTGTTTAGAATAGCCTTTAAGTCAGGGCCTGTGGAGATGGCTCAGTGGCTAAGAGCACTCCCTGCTCTTGCACTAGGGTTCTGTTCCAAGCACCTACATCTCCAGGGCCAGGAGATCTGACCCTTTCTGATCTTTGTTGACACCTGAATGCACATGGTGCACATAAACTCATGGAGGCACATCCACATAAATAGATAGATAGATAGATAGATAGATAGATAGATAGATAGATAGATAGATCTGTTTAAAAAAGGAATTTGGGCAGGGGCTGAAGGACTCAGGGGTTAAGGACCCAGGTTCAATTCCCAAGATCTACATGGCAGCTTATAACAGTCTATAACTCCAGTTCCAGAACATCTGACAACTTCATACAAACATACATGCAGGCAAACCACTAATGCACATAAAATAAAAATAAATAAATCATTCAATGAATATATGAAAAAGGAATTTCGATAAACTCATATTGTTATCAGGGATAGTCATGTAATAATCACACAATGGTAGATAGACTGATACAAATGATCAGATCTCTATGCTATCAATATTCAAAATTATAAATACTTTACCAAAAAGAATTTTATATTTATATTTTCAAAAGAAGGACAAATACTTACTGTTAAGATAGCAGAGTTTTGGAATTTATTTTCTGGTGATAATTCAACAGTGCCCGAAGAGTAATTAACATTTTTATTAGGATAGCTTTTCACAGAGATGGTTGTGTCAAATGCCTCGGTGTAGCCATAGGCTTGGACTGTAACATTTTCAGGAGCTCCAACTCGGAAGACAATTGGGGTTGAAATGATATATCTGCTGAAACAGGAAAAGGCTTAGTAGCTTCGGCAACTGTGGTGGTTTGAATAAACTTGATCCACAGGGAGTGGCACTATTAGGAGGTGTGGCCTTGATGGAGTGGGTGTGGCCTTGTGGAGGAAGTGTGTCACTGTTGAGCTGGGCTAGTAAGCTTCTTCCTAGCTGCCTGGGGATACCAGTCTTGTCTTGTCTGCCTTTGGAACAAGATGTAAACTTCTCAGCCTCTCGAGCACCATGTCTGCCTGGATGCTGCTAATTTTCCTTCCATGATGATAATGGGCTGAACCTCTGAACATGTAAGCCAGCCCCAATTCAATGCTGTCCTTTTAAGAGATGCCTTGGTCATGGTGTCTGTTCACAGCAGTGAAACCCTAAGAGAGGGACATATTCTTGTACCCCTTGTTCATAGTCATCTCACTGTAGATACATTTTCTAATAGTCACGATTGGAAAACCACACTCATTTTGTGATCTACGACAAATTCAGCATATTTTCTGAGAAGGAATAACTTGAAACTAAGTCCTGAAAAACAGAGCAGGGAATCTTCTGGTTTGCAGTGGGTCATTGTTCTACACCACCTGAAGAGGACTATATAAGACCATAAAGCATTAACGTTTCATATGCTGACATAAAAATAAAAACACACAAAAACAAGGCTGACTAGAACATGTAAGTGGGGTCATTGTCCTTCAATGAAGAAAAATATGAAATGGGCACTGGTCATTGAACACCAGCTCTGTCTTCCAGTGGCTGAGTGAGGTTACCCCGTTAGCCTGTTCTGTCACCTTTTTCTGTGGTGAGCTAAATAAGAGCATGTCTACAAAGCATTAGCAGGCTACTTCTCGAGATGGGTAAAGGTACATCTACACTACAGATGAGCCAGGGGTCTATCTGCAAACCAATGAACAGAGTACTGGTGTGAGCTAATCTGCAGTAGTTCATCACGTGACCAAGTCTTTAACTCTTTCACTGCCTACAGAAAGTCAGGGACATCCCAGGCACGACTGATTCCTAAGCTACATGTGAGCAAAAGCAATTCGATCAAGGCCAGATGGTTTATAAGTAAATGGGGCAGGGTTTTACTCCAGTTTCTATGTTTATAATTAGGGTCAAGGTTATAAGCCTACATTGACTCTTCAGTTTCCTTTTGCATGGAATTTATACCAAAACGAAACAAAACAAAACTATTTGAAGGCCAGCTTTGAAACACATTTTCTGTTGTTGCTTTCATGGAGAGAGTTTCTCTGCCTAGTAATGAGACCGGCTAAGATACAAGAGATCCTCTAGCCTCTGCCTCCAAAGTGCTGGGATCAAAGGCATGTGCCACCACACCCAACCATGCCTGGTTTTGAAACACAAAATTTTAAATTGTACAGTTTTCTTAATTATCTTATGAGGTGGGAACTTATTAAGAAAACAATAACAATAATAAATCACGATAGCATCTAATCTGAATAGTAAAAACTGAAGAGAAACTATGCAGAAGAGAAGTATGTATTAACCCCAGAGGACTCAGACAACAGAGTCATTTAAGAGCCCCAACAGATAGGGGTGCGCCCATCACCCAACCTGAGAATTATTGCAGGCAAGCGCCAATATTACAATATTTTCAAGCTATACTGTTATATTTCAACTTATAACTTAAAAAGATGAAAGCTTGTCACACCGTCAGTGCCGTCCACATAGGAAGTGTCCAACAGTTATTGAACGAAACAATGTATCCACAAATGATTGATTCCCACACTGTTCATGATAGCTCTGTCACTGTTTCCTAAAAATCGAGGCGCTGCCTTCCAGTAAGAGCCAACTGACTCCATAGAAAGAATTAAGAATATTTCTCTGCATGAAACATGGGAACCAAGGTTCTGACCTGAGTTTCCTAGATACTGCTTGTTTGCTTGTTTGTTTTTGAAGTGAGAAAGAAGACATAAAGTTAGACGGGGAGCATGTAGGAGGAATTGGGGAAGGTAAAACATTATGATCAAAAGGTTTTTTAAAATTTTTTGAATGTCAAATAAACTTTAAAAAAAAAACAAAAACAAAAACAAAAACAAAAACAAAAAAACTGATCCCCAAGTAACTGTGGCATAACTGTATCAAAAAACACAAAGAAACTAAGAACCAAAGATAAATGAACAAAAGGAAAAAAAACCCCACAGTGTGTGTGTGTGTGTGTGTGTGTGTGTGTGTGTGTGTGTGTGTGTAGCCTTTACTTAAGTTTTTGTTGGCTAGTACTGTAATTGCTCTCTCCTCCTTACAGGCAGTCACTCACTGACTCTAACTAGGCAGGACTTTCTCATTCAGATGAGCTTGCACACCGGGCGTCTCAAAGGAGCCAAAATGGTCAGATTCTCACAGTCTGAGGATAGAACGCACTTATCGGTCATCACAGCTTGCACACGCCATACATCAAAGATGCTTTGCTTTACTTACGTTTGTTCCTGTTCCCAACTTGGCTCAAGGAAGATCAAAAACAGAAGTGTTCCCCAAAAGCCCAGGGCTTGAAACGGTACCAAAACCATAATATGTCACTTCTTCGAAGTTACTTTCCGTTTAAGTAAAGTGAACATGAAGTTTGGGGATCAACTAGGTCATGTTAATTATTAACACAAGGAAAGGGGATCGCTACATAAAGACAACTGAAATCAGAACAGAAACAGCCATTTCAAGCCTGGGAACACAGGCAGAAGGTATTGTGTAGCAATTTGCACCAGGGCACTTACTTTAATTAGTGCGAAATAAGGACTCAACCAAGGGAGCCTGGCCCTTTGAAGACAGGCTCGGCCTAGAGTGCCTTTGGCTTTCTCTCCTGGTCATTTGCTCTGATGCTCTGGCCTTGTTCAGCACACCTGTGACAAATACCTGAGACAATTTAAAAGAGAAGATAATTATTTTACTCATGGTGTCTGAGGTCTCAGCCCATGACAAGTTGTCCTCATTGCTTCTGGCCCAGACATCGTGAGTCATACAGAACAGTGAGCAGCATGCATGGGAGCATCCTCACCTCAGAGCACCCTCACCTCGTAACTGACAGGAGAGCCGATGACGGGCAAGGATCAGACACAAGATACCTTTCGAAGGCATGTCTCTGGTCATCTACTTCTATAAATAAGTCCATCTCTTAAGTCCTTACCACCTTCCAATAAGGCCATCAAATTATGACCCCATAATGGAATCACCCGTTGATAGGTCAGAGCACTGAGGATCCAGCTGCTCCCATGAAGCCTCATCTGTAGCGGGTTTTTGCTACTTTGTAGACTCTTCTTTTTCCCACCCTTTATTCCGCCCCCATTCCTGGTCCCACCCACTAACACTACATAGAAGAGGTACAAGGAGTGAGGGGAGAGAGCAACTAGAATTTCTTTCCTTTAGTTTCTTCTTTGACCATGGCTACTCACAGAATGCAACTAACCTCCCTAAAGGACCAGCAGCCGCCCACGTATCTCTTGGGATCCTTGCATTTATGTATCTCTGGAAATTTCCCAGAATTCCAAATGTCACACAATTGCTGATACTATCTGCAGCTGGCAAAAACATGCTTCTAGTAGAGAGTGATGCAAAATGATAGTCCGATGCTGTGGACAGCCTGAAGCAGCCCCGAATCCCCACATCTGGGATTAAAATGAAAACACATTCTTATATTTCTGTGTTTTTATAGAAACCAGAATTCCAAACTTGTTGCTACACACATCAGCTGGCAAAGAAGCCTTTAACATGTAAGCGTTAGATTTGATGCTGCAGCTTCAAACTTTATGTCTTAGTTTGGGTTTTACTGCTGTGAACAGACACCATGACCAAGGCAACTCTTACACAGGCAAACTTAATTGGGCTGCTTTACAGGTTCTGAGGTTCAGCCCATTATCTTCATGACGGGAAGCATGATAGCATCCAGGCAGATGTGGGACTGGAAGAGCCAATAGTTCTACACCTTGATCCAAAGGCAGACAGGAGAAGACTGATTTCCAGGCAACTAGGAGGAGGGTCTCAAAGCCCACCCCCAGAGTGACACACTTCCTTTACCAAGGCTCCACCTCTTATAAGTTCACACCTCCTAATAGTGCCACTTCCCAGAGATCAAACATATTCAAACTACCACACCTTAATAATACCTGATGGCTTCTACTTGCTTCTGATGTTGACGGAAACCTACCTGTATTTATTTTCATGCCAACATGATTTGAGGATGGGTCTGAATCGGACAAGGCTGCCAAGGCAATCCCTCTTAGAGAACACCCGAGTGATGGCATCCTTGGTCTTGGACGCCTATATACAGTCTATGAATAATCCGACATCTTTCAGAGAGGGACAAGGAATGCTTGCTCAGTCTGCCAGCCCAGAGAAGGGACAATGCGCTGACCATGTCACCTTGAGGATGCTGGCACTACACTCTAAGTCACCCAAAAGTTTAGTATTTAGCAGGAAATGCACACACTCCCACATCCACACACTGGGAATTGGCACTCATTCAGATGCAACGTGCTTTGTTTAAAAAAAAAAACCGCACACCTTTCAGTGGGACATACACAGCTTTCATGTAAGAACCAGAGGCAGACTCCTGCAGCAACCGACTCTAGTCATTCATACATGAATAAAATCACGGGCAAATGTATTTGTAAGTCAATGTCTATGTGAATAAAATTTTACCTTTAAGATTTTTTTCAATTAAGTTTATTTTCATAACGTTTTATATTCAGGAGAAATAGTTTTAGTTATAGACTTCTTTATTATCATTCTCTCTATCTCCCTAGACGTTCGCTATTTGCAGGAAAACAAATGTCTCTAAATGTATTTACAGAAACTGCCATGGCTTGTCAATGCTGTGTCAGCACTATTTAGTTTGCATTCCTAAGGTCCTGTTTACCAACCATTTTAAAACGCATTTCTAAAAATGTATTCCTTAGGAATTTATACATGTAAATAATGTGTAGTTCAACTATTTTTATACCACACTCCTCCCTTCCAGTCCCCCCAACAGGTCCCCTATTCTCTACTGCATGTCCCTATTTTTTATGTATTACATATGCATTACATATATCATGCTGGGTCTAATTTGTGCTGTCCATATATGGCTGGGTATGGGACTATTCACCAAAGCCTGGTCAACCTATCAGGGGCCACACCAGTTAAAAAGCTGGATTCTTCCCTGGCAGCCACCAAGGCACCCAGCTAAAGGATAAAGGAAGAAAAAGCAGGACTTGATGTGCAAATTTCTCCGAAGGCGTCTCTTAACACGCGTCCCCGAAGTAATGTAAACCGAGAAACTTTGTCTTGACCGCCCAGCGCATTCTCTCATAAAAACGTCTGTAAAAGGGTTCCGCTGGGTTGTGAAAGATGAATCTAATTTTTTTTTCCTATTCTTTTTTCGGAGCTGGGGATTGAACCCAGGGCCTTGTGCTTGCTAGGCAAGCGCTCTACCACTGAGCTAAATCCCCAACCCTGATGAATTTAAACAGAGGGATTTTGCCATCATTTGGGCAAAAGTCAAACCGGGTAAGTTAAAAAACACAACGTGAGGCTTCCTTCAAAGGTGTCTGTGATGTGCTGGTCTCAAGCTGTTAGCCACGGAGGGATCATTTACACCGCTGGTTATGTGTTCATGTTTGTACGTGGACCCACATTATCACTAGGAGTGAAGCAAACTCAGGGGCAAACACTGGGAGCCCAAACGGGTCCTCAGGTCAAGTTTCACACTGTTCCCAGTGCTTGTGTAACTTAGTACACAGACCTTTAGCATTCTCAAATGTTGCAACTTACAAAGTTCTTTCTTTCAACCTGTGACAAATAGAAGAAAAACAGCTTAGCAGCTAATGTTAATGTTTCTGGACATCAGCACTCCTACAGGGTAGCTGAATGATTGATGGGTGGGGTTTTTGCTATGGTCAACTATCCTGGGCACAGCAGCTTGCTGGGCAAACCTGGCCTCCACCCACTAGATGTCAGTAGAACCTTTGGAGCAATAAAATCACCTATACTGTGATTTCTCTACGGATGACAACCAAATTCACATCTCCGTTATAGGCCTCACTTTCCAACGTTGGAGTGCGGTGACCTATTCTCTATCCACATTCATTAAGTGGTCATATCCAACTGAATGCATTTGAGCAGGATACTGTTGGACCCAAAGGACCACCACCAAAGATCCGCTCGTCCCCAAAGACCACCAGAGCCGAGATCCGATGCAATCAGCAAGAGGTTTATTAATTTCGGCGTGTTGGGGTTCCTCAGCCTTCAAGCGGGAGAAGGCGGCGAAGAACCCCGTTCTACAGATACATGCTACTTTTAAGCACAAGAACCACAAAAGCCACAGGAATGGGGATGGGTACATCGAGGCACGCAAGGATTGGTTGGAACCATTTGCTCTTTAACTTTATTGGTCCACGTCATGGTCACATTGTCCTTTGTGCCTGGAGCAATGCTGTGGTTTTGGGTGGTAGAAAGTCCCTTCCAGTCCTGTCGGTCATGTGACTACCACGAGGACAGGGTGTAACTAGGTCATAAAACCACAAATGGGTGGTGGAGGTATAACTGGTGGAATTTCCCGGCAGGTGAATTTTTCTTAGGGGAGGGGTGTAGCTTGTGGAATTTTCCTTTGGTTCCACAATACATTAATACTAACAACCCTTCACTTGATTTCCTGGGCTTTTCTCTTAAACACCGCAATCGTGTAGGTTGATGTCTATATGCAGGTGAGGGCTGGTACAAGTTAGGTCAAGGCCCATGATTGGACAGTGAAAAGTTAGGCGGGAACAAAGTTTTTATAAGGCGGGAAAGAAGAGGAAAGAGAGAAGAACCAAGATGGAGGCAAGAAGGAGGACCCAGATCCGTGTAGCCCTAAATGGTCATAGGTAGTTATGAGTATTTGAGGGATGGATTTCTATAGGTCAACTTATCTTATTTAGGTGGGCGGTTTATATCTTTATCAATTGGTTGTGAGTTTATTGTGTGGATGTATTGTGAATTGAGACCTTAACGTATAAATCTGATTGCTAAATTACAGCTTGTGGAGTCTTGATTTTAACAGGTTGTTGGGAATTTATACCATGACTATTAGGGGGCGATGCTGGGAATGTAAACAGAGCATCGGCTGAGAGCTAGAGTGGGGTCACAGAGCCTCGGGGACCAGCTGCTGTTGGGACTTCTGGAATCCTGATTTTACCGGGTTGCTGGGACCAGAGAGTTCCCGGCTAGACAGTCGGGGGAGGGCGGCTAGCAATGGGGATGGCGAGACTGCCAGGGCTAGAGGATAGCTAGAGGTAACATGGCGTGGTGCCACACTAGAACTGGCCCCTGCTGGGTTAATTGGGGGAAGATAGTAAAAGCAGTCTCTGAAATTTGATCTTTCATAAATGGCGGCAGGCGAGCTGATATTTGTGTTTAGAATCAGATCATTTTCTCAAATCTACATTCTCAAGCACCTAAGACAGGATTTATATTTACCATGGAAAACCTTTTTTTTTGTAAACTATACCTTACTCCATGAGACTTGGGGGTTAAAAGCATAAATGAGCGAGTCAGACAAAAATCCCAGCGTGGATGGGGAAGTCAGAGTCTCAAGCCTAGCTGAAGAGGAGCCGGCAACCAATGGATGCTAGGAGACTCAACTTTCCTCATGGGCGAGGCCCCCGAGAGGCTACCCATGCTCCAGGAGGCAACCGTATGCCCACACACATACCGACAGCACTTGATCAACTCAGTGGGATGCAGGAAAAAACAAAACAAGACGTTAATTTTGAAAGGAAAAGTGTGATAGGGAACAGGGCAGGAAATGGGGAAGGAGAGAAGAGGTTGTGTTTGGTCAACTACATAGCTGGGTGGTGGCGCACCCCTTTAAACCCAGCACTCAGGAGGCAGAGACAAGCGGATCTCTGTGAGTTTCAGGCTAGACTCGTCTACATAGCTAGTTCCGGGACAGCTAGGGCTACACAAAGAAACCCTGTCTCAAAAAAAAAAAAAAAGGATAGATAGATAGATAGATAGATAGATAGATAGATAGATAGACAGACAAAATGCCCTAAATGAACGTATTAAATCTCCAACCAACAGAACAACCTTTTTTTTTTTTTTTTTTTGGTTCTTTTTTTCGGAGCTGGGGACCGAACCCAGGGCCTTGCGCTTCCTAGGCAAGCGCTCTACCACTGAGCTAAATCCCCAACCCCACAACCTTTATTTCAAAATACAGCCATAATTCAGAAAATTTTTAAAGTCACACTAGGAAGTCACAGTAATGGCAATAGTAGAAGCTGGGCATCTGTCTGCCTGACAAGTTCCTCCAATTCTCTTTTAAAGGAGATGCATGCAGTGATTGGTGTGGACTATGAAATAGGATCGAGTGAGAACAGCCTCAAAAGCCTTGCTAGGGTTTGGACAAAAGATCTAGAGAGAACTACATGCATCACTGTGCCCCTGCCCATCTTCCAACCCCGGAGAAAAGTCCCAGCCATGTGGCCTTCACACCTTCCCAGCTAATACTGATATTGTCATTTAGATGTAAACCAAACCAAACCAACCAACCAAACAAGTTCGCATCACGGAATGAATTTACATGAAATGTGGGCTGCCCTCTCTTTTGCGTACTCTTGTTGGGGTTCTCTCAGTGTGCTAAGACTGCTGATATTCATGATAACCAGCCAACGGACTCTCTCTTCTGACGTCTCTAAGGCTGGAGGTACAACCCAGGTTTTCACCGTGCTAGACCCAGAAGCTTAGTTCTACATCCATATGAAGGAGAAAAATAGGTCAGCATGAAAGCAGAGGAAAATGAGTGTTGTGAGAGAGACCCCTGGATTTTCTGTGTGTGTGTGTGTGTGTGTGTGTGTGTGTGTGTGTGTGTGTGTGTGTGTTTTTGAGGACTACTGACAGGACTGATGAATTAACTCTGGCACAGTGTAATTTGAGAATGGAACTCATTTGCATATCATTACAGATTAGGGAAAAACAGTCACGAGTTTGCTCAATTAATCCAAGTCTCTGTTTGAAAGACAAGTACCAAACAAGGAACAGAACTGAATCTCACCAAAGTACACATACTGAACTAATACATCTGAACTTCGACTAAAAATGGATACGACATCCTTTCAAGGCTAAATGGATGCTTGCATACAGTTTGCTTTTCAATGGCAAAGACAATTGTGCTGTAGAGTGTCGGGGAGGCAGCGTCATTCACATCAGAGTCAACAGTGCCCCCTGTTGGGAGTTATCAGAACTTCCCATTAGGTTAAATGACCTCAGCTTCTACAAACAGGCTTAATGCTGCTTAAAAGGTTCCTCTTCCATATTGAGCATCTTCACTCCAGACTTTTGTACAATTCATACTAAACTACGTTTGTGTATTACTCATGTTTTCTCCAAACTGCTCTAAATTACTTAATATCTAGCTCATTGCCAACTTTCCCATTCCTTTCTGGGGTTTATATAAGTTGTTCTCTTTGCCAAGCAAATGCACCTGCCCCTTGGTTAACTTCTCTCAGGGTTAAGATGAAACTTGACTTCTAACAAGTCTTGCTTAATGATAAAACAATTAGAACTTACTGAGAACTTACTACGTATCAGCTATTGTTCTAAGTTCTTTCAAACCATTAAGGGAAACTCCTGGAAATGGGATGATTATCTGTTATATGGGAGAGGAAACTGAGGCAGAGAGGAAATTTGTAAAAGTGTTAGAAAAATGAGCCAGGAAGTTTGTGGTAAAGAAAGGAAACGTTAATGCCTGACTGGAGGATAAGGTAGTTAAAGAGGTATGATGGAGAGGCTGGAGAGATGACTCAGTACTTAAGAGCATCTGGCTGGGCTGGAGAGATGGCTCAGTGGTTAAGAGCACTGACTGCTCTTCCAGAGGTCCAGAGTTCAATTCCCAGCAACCACATGGTTGCTCACAACCATCTGTAATGAGATCTGATGCCCTCTTCTGGTGTGTCTGAAGACAGTATAGTGTACTTATATATAATAAATAAATAAATCTTAAAAAAAAAAAAAAAGAGCATCTGGCTGTGCTCTTCCAGAGGACCCAGGTTCGATTTCCTGCGCCCATATGGCACCTCACGAAGGTCTGTAACTGCAGTTATAGAGGATCCGATGTCCTCTTCTGGCCTCCGCAAGCACATGGTGAAGACAAACATGCAAGGAAAACAGGAACTACAGCAGAAGGCAGCATTTTGAGGCAGTCCCCGCGCAAATCTATGTAAATGCTTATGGTTTTAGTTCCTTTGTTCTAACAGAAGGAGCACTTTTTGACTGTGAATTCTAGGTTCATATATCTCCCTAAACCTCAAGTGAATGGCAGCTGGAGACCAAGAAATCCTTAGGTGCAGTCAAATCCGGCTCGATCGGTTCCCAACAAGGACAATTTGTCTCTGAAATAGTCGCGTAAAGGATAGTGTGCTTTGAGTCACCGGAGAGCTCAAGGCCTGCCTTCCATCATCCCAAGACAGAATACTGTGAACACCTCTATACTGGTCCCTCCGGTTGTTGCCTTAGGGAAAGGCACGACCAGCCTTCCCTCCCACTGGTTCAGCGGGAAACCTCTCCTCAAAGACTCAGCGCCCAAAAGGCTGACCACAACCCGGAAACCTCGCACCCAAAGCTGAGCGCGCGCGGAGGCGGCAAGGGTGGCGGGAAGAGCCTCCGCCCCGCCCACTAGCTCCGTGCTGGAGGCGTGGTGAGAACAAACCCCGCCCACACCAAGCGGGACCTCTCGGCAACCGGCACAACACAACAAAATGGCTGCGATGCCGCCGGTCGCCTGAGGGGAGGTATCCCAGCGTCTCCGCATCGCCTCTCCCCCTTGGCTGTTCCTTCCGGTGCTGAGGCGGTGAGTGTCGTCCTTCGGCGTCTGGACCAAGCAGGGGAGGCGGGCGGCAAAGGCCGGAAGGCCCGGGCCCAGCGTGAGGTGGGCCGGCTCCGGACGCATTCGGGGCGGGGGAGTGTGCTTGGAAAGGGGATTGGACGGGAAGGAGGAGGGCCGGGGCCCGAGTAGGCAGGGGAGGGGAGGTCAGGGGCGGAGAGGCGTGCACGGTCGAGCACTGGGCGCTGCAGTGTCGCGAAGTTGGTGTGCGGCGCTTGGAAGGATGAGGTTGCCGCTAAGAGGAAGAGTTTCGGGGTGTGTCACTGTCTGCGACGGAGATGGTCCTGAGGGTCGCATGGAAGGGAGTATCATACCTGAGAAAGAGGGACCAGTGAATATGGAAGCCAAACTGACCTGAACATTTGATTCTACTGTTTAGCTTAACCTCTCAGTTCTGTGACTCTGGGCATGTTCCTTTTTTCTTTCTTTCTTTCTTTTTTTAAGCGTATGTGCATGATAGTGGGGAGCATAACCGTGGTGAGCACATGGAGGTCAAAGGACAACTTTGTGGAGTCAGTTTTCTCCATTTCACATGGGTTATAGGTACAGAACTTAGGACATCAAGTTAGCGCCAAAAAAAAAAAAAATGCCTTTACCAACTGAGCCATCTCACTGGTGCTCTGGGCACGTTCCTTAACCACTTCCTAGATGTCTTAGTTAAGGTTTCTATTGCTGTGGTAAGACATTATGACTGGAAGCGACTCGGGGAGGAAGGGGGGGTTTATTTGACTCACATGTCCCTGGTTGCAGTGCACTGAGGAAAATCAAGACAGGAACTCAAGGAAGGAATTGTAGAAGAAACAGTGGAGATATGCTGCTTACTGCCTTGCTCCTCATGGCTTGCTTAGCCTACTTTTGTATACTCCCCAGGACGTGCCCAGGGGTGGCACGGTCTCCAGTGATCTGGGCCCTCTCTCACCAATCACTATTCCAGGAAATGCCCACTTGCCTACAGTGCAGTCTGATGGATACGTTTTCTCAATGAAAATCTCCTCTTCACAGATACGTCTAGGGTTGTGTGTCCAGTTGACAAAACAAACAAACAAACAAAACAAAACAAAACAAAACAAAAAAACTACAAAAATCAGCACACTTGATCATGTTTCTTTATTTTTTTTTTCAGAGCTGAGGACCGAACCCAGGGCCTTGCGCTTGCTAGGCAAGTGCTCTACCACTGAGCTAAATCCCCAACCCCAATCATGTTTCTTCAGATGTAAGGAACTAATCACGTTTGAGTGCTCAGCCTGTGTCAGACACGGTTCTAAGTACCACATAAGAATAAAGTTGCTTAGAATTAAGTGCAACTGTGGAAGTGGCATTCGCACTTAAAAACTGAGCAAGCGAGTAATTTGTCTTATGTCACATAGTAAATGAAAAAATGGAGGTTTTATTTAGGCCAGGTAGCTCTAGAATTTGAGGTTTTGATTGCTAACTATGGCTTGTAAATCAGGTAGATAATTCTGTTTTTATATAGCATCTTAAGGATTTAAATTTGGCAAGCCCTGGGTCTGGAGAGATGGCTTGGAGGAGGTTAGAGCAA
Organism: Rattus norvegicus; assembly: GCF_021556685.1. Lineage (NCBI taxonomy): Eukaryota > Metazoa > Chordata > Mammalia > Rodentia > Muridae > Rattus > Rattus norvegicus. The sequence continues at coordinate 17,332,787 of NC_141536.1, forward strand.
TGGCTTCTCTTCCTGAGGTCCTGAATTCAACTCCCAGCCACCCGTATGGCAGCTCAGAGCTGTCTATAAAGGGAGCCAGTGCCCTCTTCCAGTGTGCAGGTGTGAAACCTTGCCTTCTTAGCTCTGCGTTTTCTTAGAGTCTAACATGTTCCTCAAATCATAAAAACTGTTCAATAAGGCTAAATAGGCTAACAGAAAAGGATGGAAAGTTTTGGGTTTGCGTGTCTTGTTTGTTTGTTTGAGACAGGGTTTCTCTGTGTAATCCTGGCTGTGCTGGAACTGTGGAGAAATGGAGGAAGAATACTGTAGTGTTTGGTAACTGGGACAGACTTTGTGGAGAAAGCTTTACAGTTCAGATGGTAGTCAAAAAAGAAAGGCAGAAATAGGCAGCACAGAGCGGTACATTGGCTTTAACAATAAGGACGATGATGGCTGGAAGGGAGACCTCGAAGGACAGTGGGCATAGGGACAGGGCTCAGAAGTTTAAGGAGAATATTTAAATCAGCCAGAGGGTGTGGAATAGAGAGCATCAGGAAAAGTACAAGGATACTGAAGGGTTGGGGAAAGGGCAAGTATCTGGGTTTGTGGATGGTAGGGTAAGTAGCATCTTATAGCTTAGTCAGATGAGTCTAATTGTCACAACATCCTAAAAGCTTTCTCTTCCTCTCTTGAACATCTTCTAGGCCTTTAAACATGAACCTCCATGTGTTCTTGTCTTTATTTTGTTCTTGACACCTCACTCTAGTCCTCTCTGCCCTGTCTTTTCTTTTTCATTGTTTCCATCCATTCATTCTGGGGTCACAATTCAACCCATTGCAAACAACAGCTCAGGTCAAACGTCCACCCCGTTTCTCACTTAAGAAACGGGTGGCTACCACTGAAGCTAACGGACTATAAAAAAATGTAATGGTATGCTCAGTATTACAGAGGTTTATCAAGGCCCAGATGCTGGGAGAAACTGATGCGTATGGTCACATTGAAAGAACTGAATGCATACTGGTTCATATTTTACAGATGAGTTCATTTGCCCAAAGTTCCACACCAGTAGGATAAGCCAAGACCTATTCCTCCTTTGATCCGGAAACCCATTGCTGAATGAGTTTTCTGGGGTCCAGATCTTATTTTTCATCATGGCCTACAGGGCACCATCCCATCTTACACAAAAACTATAAGTGACTTCTGCCTCACTCCAGTATACTTAGTCCAACACGCACGCACGTGCGCGCGCGCGTGCGCACGCACACACACACACACACACACACACACACACACACTACTTTAAACTGCTAACTACATGTGTCTATACCTTTTCACTTTTCTTAAATATGTAATTAACCGCATAAATCAGAAAAGCTTTTCCTGAACTCAAAAAAGCATTGTTTATATACCACCATCACAAGTTTTTGCTCTTAATTTTAAAAGTGTGGCTAAAATAACAAAAGCCCTTTTGTGTCTCATAGACTATTCTTTCATGGAAAAGGATGTCTTGGTTATATGATTGAGTCTATGCTAAGGCGAACTTCAAATATGAACAGTTCACCTGAGCCTGAGAAAAACTAAGATACAAACACTTAGATAAACTATATTAGTCCTTGTCGTGGTTTGAACAAGAATGGCCCCATGAGCTCGTGGATTTTAGTATTTGGGCCCCAGCTGGTTGAACTGTTTGGGAAGAATTAGGAGCTCCGGCTGTTTTGGAGGAGGGCAGTAAGGGTGGGCCAGTTAGTTCTCTGCTTGTGGATGAAGATGTCCGCTCTCAGCCCCTGCTCTAGCGCTGTGCCTGCTTGCCTGCTGCCGTGCTCCTTGCCATGGTAGTCATGAACTGCAAGCCCTTGATAAAGTCTTTCTTCTATAGTGTCTCATCACAGTGATAGAAGAGTAACTAAGACACTTCTGAATAAAATTAATTAATTGATGGCACGAGGTTACAGTTTTCATTAAAACAGGGAAGTTTAGGACCAACCTTTTTTTTTCCTATCTCACCATATCTATGATTATAGAAATAGAGTAATGTCATATACTCCAGATATATTTTTAATTTTTTTATTTTTGTTTTAAAAAACATCCTATATCATTAGACAACTCAATTATTTTGTATCCTACATCATAGTATTCTCTTCAAAACTTTGAAATTGTAAACCATCTAGAATTATTCTTGTCAAATCCTAACAATCACCTCACTAGATATTATGAAGGCCTATGCTACCTCCCCTGATAAGTAAATTATTATTTATAAGTAATGATTCCTATAGAATTAGAAAAGTATTCAGTGGATACCTGGATCATTGAACGATTAAGTGATGGTTCCAAACTCCTGGCTCCCTCCCTGAGTTGCCATAAATCCCATGAAGTTTGCATGCAGAAGCACACACTATCTCATAGGCTGGCCATCTCAGTGAACCAGGGTTCTGAGAATGGAGCCTGGGACAGCCCTTATGGACGGAAGTAGAATCTGCAGGGACAGCCTCATTGGTTGCAGGTCAGCACCCGTTTTATTTGAAGATGGTCTGATACACAGCAACCCTGTGGTTAAGGACAGCTTTGTTGAGATTCAGCTATTTGGTTCAGAAGTATATTAAACTGGGCTTTCAATTTAGTCTTTTTTTTTCTTTTTTTCGGAGCTGGGGACTGGACCCAGGGCCTTGCGCTTGCTAGGCAAGCGCTCTACCACTGAGCCAAATCCCCAACCCCTCAATTTAGTCTTATACGTGAAGATAGTATTCGGCTACAGGGAAACTCACGGCCAAAGGAAAGCAACCTCAGGCCAAATTCAATTTATGTAAAGATTTGTATGCAACATTCTATTACAATATCCTCTTCTGATACCAACTTGTCATTGGATTGAAAACTACTTAATATACTATCTCACTGAACTTTTTTTTGGTAAAAATTAGCTGTACATTTGAGAGCCCAGGGTATACATTAGCTGTCCAAGGTGATATTTAAAGGGAACATAAAGCAAACGTAGATGAGCACTCAGGGGAAGTAGAGGGACATGAGCCAGCAAAGGAGGCCATGGAGTAGCCAGGAGGACAGGAGAATATCAGTAGGACATGGTGTCCCAGACCAGTTTCTGGAGGACAGAGTGCTTCTTACAAGTGTTGGTTGTCTAATATTCCTGTATGCAACCCTGTATGGAAAGGACCTGTGCAAAGTTTGAGCTGATAAACTGAGAAAAGAAGCTACTAGTGACACTCTGAGCTGAGCTTGTGTCAGTGACAAACCTTCCAGGTCCCTTCGCTGTGGAGGGTGATCAGCAGGTAAGAGAACACTGCTCCACAAGCTTCGAGAAGTGTGAGCAAGTCTCCAGGGCCTTTGCATTCACGGCCTTTGCATTCACTGAGTATGATCTTAAAGTTCTAGAGAGAGTGTAACACTCTCAGTAGCTACGGAGTAGCCTTATTAAATAGCTTGAAAACTCTTACAGGTTTTGATGGCCACCTGGTTTTATTCTTGCAATGAAGAAAGGTTCTGAACGAAAGCTCTCCAAAGCAAAGATGCCAGTGTCATCTCATTTTCCTGGGCCATCGTCTCTTAGGTCCAGCATGCGATCTAGGTCACTGTCCCCTTTAATTGGATCTGAGACTCCACCTTTTCATCCTGGTGGACAGTGCCCTGCACAGGCTGAGCTTACAGATGAAAACACCATGCCTTTGGAGTCCCAGCAACATAAAGGTACTGCTAAAAATGTCTTGTCTTACACGTAAGTAGAGACGGGAAATACTGAGCTTAAATGTGGAATCCTGAACTAACTTGAATTGCTGTTTTAGTTGGTAGAAACTGTTTAAGAATGGAGAGGGGACTAATGCTTCTGGATGAGGTAAAGGTGGATGAGAAGGGATTCGGAGTAGAGAGTTTCTAGGAGAGGAAGTTGGATTTCTCGTAGAGAGTTCCTTTAAGCACTTACTAGAAGTTTTCCACCCACCGTAGTTGTGGTTGGACATCTCTCCTCACCTGAGAGTAGAGTACTTTCAAGACAAAAATTTGCTCTAAATATACTAGTGGTGCTTGGGCTCTTCTGGCTTCTTCTTCTTTTTTTTTTTTTTTTTTTCTTTTTTTTTCGGGGCTGGGGATCGAACCCAGGACCTTGCGCTTCCTAGGCAAGTGCTCTACCACTGAGCCAAATCCCCAGCCCCTTCTGGCTTCTTATATGTAATGGTATTGACTTCCACTTACAGAACACACACAGGTCCCACCAGTGTTTTAAAAGCTTTTTTCTTAAAAATAACTTGCTGCCATTCTAGTTTGTTTTCAGAAATGCTGTATTCTTTGCTAGGTCGTGAAATCTCATTGGCCTCTGCTGACTGAGTAGCTGACATTTTTATGTTAAAACACTTTGAGCATGGAGTTCAGACCCTACTGTGCAGCTTTACTGCCTGTTGGTCCCTGGTCATTTCTGAATGGATCGTTATTCCAGAATGTTGGTTTGTCAAGAGTCTATTTTCTCTTTATAAAATGCAATATGCCAGCACTTTCTACAGAGGCCATAAAGGAATATCTGTTATCTACCAAATTGATTACCTATGTCCATAAAATGTTATGATACTTTCTATTTCATAAAGCAACAAGTGAGAAGAATAGAGCTTGAAACGAACCTCAGCGCTGTGTATGGCTAAAAGTGCAAGTAGAAACCCTTGCCTGAGGGCCTGAGTTTGATTTCCAGGAACCATGGAGGAAGGCAAGAACTGACTTCCAAAACTTAGGTTCTGATCTCCATACTGTGTTACAAGTATACGCGTGCACACACACACACACACACACACACACACATGCACACACACACACACACACACACATGCACACACACACACACACACACCCCACAAATAGAAATTTTAAATGTATCTGCTTGAGTTGAAATTTTGAAATTTGTACTATATTGGTTGCAGGATATTGAGCAAATAATTTAAAATATGTACTTATTTTTATGTATATGGGTGCTTTACCTGCATGTATATCTGTATGGTACTTGTGTGCCTGGTGTTCTCAGAGACCAGAGGGTCTTCCTAACACTGGAGTGGCAGACGTTCGCAAGCTGCCATGTGAGTATTGGGATCAAACCATGTCCTCTGCAAAAGCAGCCAGTGCTCTTAACCACCGAGTCGTCTCTTGTGATCAAGTGATTTTTTCATCAATATGAACATTATTTTTTCTTCAAAGGTTTATACAAATTACATATTTAAATGTGGAACATTTATTGCCAAGTCCAGAGTGATAGACTAAGTGTGTTCATCGTGGTAATGAAGTGATAGAAAGTGACAGATTAAGGTACTGTGGTTATAGCCAGCCAGGTACCATCTGTATACTGCATGGATTAAGTTTACCTTGCGTATGGTGTAAAGATGATTTATATTTGGTGACATTCATACCTGCCTACTGATAATGAATTGTTTCTGGGTTTCAGGAGCTGATCCATACGTAGGAGTCCGGTATATTACAGAGGCCCTCATCAAAAAACTCACTAAACAGGACAATTTGGCCTTGGTGAAGTCTCTGAATCTTTCACTTTCTAAAGATGGTGGCAAGAAATTTAGGGTACGTTTCAAGCAGTTTCTAAACATAAACATTGATTTCACTGTCTTATGTCTGAGGCCTGCCAGAATTTATTTAGGAATTTTTTTTTTTTTTGCTTTAACACCCACATGAGTGCACATGAGTTCATAATTTTGGAGGCCAGAGTTGGTGGATCTCTTGGAGGTGGGGCTCTGGATGCTTGTGAATTACCCAGCTTGAGTGCTAGGAATTGAACTCAAGTCCTCTGCAACAATAATGGAGGCTCTTAACTGCTGAGCCGTCTCTCCAGCACCCATTTAGCAAGTATCACGTTTGGAAACATCAAGTTTTCATTTCATGGGAAAGAATGGCAGGCAGCAGGCAGGCGGCAGGCAGCAGGCAGGCGGCAGGCAGCAGGCAGGCAGCAGGCAGCCAGCAGGCAGCAGGCAGGCAGCAGGCAGCCAGCAGGCAGCAGGCAGGCAGCAGGCAGGAGGCAGCAGGCAGGAGGCAGGCAGGCAGGCAGTAGGCAAGAGGCAGGCAGGCAGGCAGGCAGGCAGACATGTTGAGAGACAGCTGAGAGCTGTACATCCTGATCCACAGCCAGCAGGCAGAGGGAGAACAAGACACATGGGCTTTTGAAGCCTCAAAGCACACCCTGCTAGTGACATACCTTCTTCAAAAGGCTACACCTCCTGATTCTTACCTGACAGGTCATCTGCTGGGAACTAAGCTTGCAATTATGAGTTGATGGGACCAATCTCATTCAAAGAAGACTTTTTTTTTTTTCAAAATTCTCAGGTGTTTTATTTAGTCTAATCTCAAGCTTTTTTTGTTGTTGTATATACAGACAGAAAGGAATAGGAAAGTCTAAGTGTAGACACATTAGCCTCTTAATGGTGGTTTACTGGGCAGTGTGATTCTTCCTGTTTTAGTGAGACCTCAATAAGAATGTTTTATGTTTTGTTTGAAAGTGTTATTAAAGTGCATGCAGATTTCAGTTGTACAGTTAAAGAGGAAAAGGAAACTCGGAGTAGTTTTAAAGTTGGAGAAATGATGCTCTGTGGCTGTTATGTGCACCACACACGTCAGTCTAAGGAGGCAGATACAGGGGCAAAAAAGTCTAGCTTGTAATCTCTGGGAATTTAGAGTTTGCATGAAAAGTGTCTAGGATTAAGTGTAGAAATAGGGAGAATCAGAGAGAATGGGTTGGGGAGGCCAAACTGATGTAAAAGTCTGAAGGATCTGTTGTGCTACAAAATCTCCAAGAGCACAAGGCTGCAGGCTGAAACCTCAGACAGGAAGAATGACAGTGGCACAGGATTTGGCTATTTAAAGTCTTTCCTTCCGTTTTTTCAAACCCACCAAGTCTATTCTTTCAAGGGTTGTTTGCTTTTTTTAATGTTTATTTATTTTTATTTTATTTTATATGTTTTGCCCAGATGTATGTCTGTGTAACTTATGCATTGCCTTGTGCCTACAGAGGCTAGAAGAGGGCACCAGCTCCCCTGGAACTAGAGTTATAAATGGTTGTAAGCAACCATGAAGGTTCTGAGAATCAAACCATATCCCTTTTCTAGGGCAGCAAGTGTTTTTACCTGTTGAGCCATCTCTCTGGACCCTTGTTTGTGGTTCTTGTTAATTTTTTAAAAGTCAACCCAATGTTCTCTGTTCCTGGTTGTACCCACAACTGACTCAACTGACATGGCGCTGGATATACATCTGTCCTCTGTCAACCTTTCCTTACCAACCAGTGGTAGACAGACACCCTCTCCTCTTCAGTTAACAGATACTTATTTAGCACCCAGTCTGTGTCAGCAGTACTTAGCAGTGTGCACAGCAGGCAAAATCTGCCCTTGTAGAGCCTTGTATACTGTCACGAGATTGTCTTTGCGTTTTCACTGTCTAAAATCTTGTTTGAGGCTTGTACATTCCAGTAAAGTCAAGACATCCTTTGTTCTTTATTTGCCACTGTATTTCATATGCATAGACATTTCATATACATAGAACTGCTCCTGGCACCTAATCCATGTGGATAAATATTTGCTGAGTGGACAGATGATGATGGAGAGGCAGTGATGTGCCAGTCCACTAGCAGTAAATAGGGAAGGCAAGAAAAGCCAAGGTGGACAGTTCTTGGGAGAGCACTCATGACAAATGAGGGAGGTAAGAGGAAGGCACAATGGAAACGCCTCCGTTACAGTACAGTGCAACTTCCTGAGCACAGAAGAAATGTGAACATGGTGAATATGAGCTGTGCAGTGGGGAAATGACCTGGGTCACTGCCATAGCCTTCCTGCGTGGTACCACATGTTAGCTGTGCAGTGCACATCTACTGTACAGTGACTGAGAGGAGGGCCTTAGATAGTGCAGTAGTTGTTTATAATCAGTAAGACTTGCTCTTCCTGCGGGTCCCCCAACAATTGGAGTGGGGGTTGCCCCTAACTCTGCTGCCTGCCTGTGGATCCTGCTCCCCTAACTGGGCCACTTTGTCTGGCCCCAGCGGGAGAGGATGTGTCTAGTCCTGCGTGTTCATACCCAGGGGCCTCTCCCTTATCAGAGGAGAAGAGGAGGGGGTTGAGAGGAGAGGTTATGTGAGGGGAGAATGGGAGGAGGGGGCTGTAATTGGGATGTAAATAAATGAATTAATTAATGGAAAAAAGACTGAAGCTGCTCAATGGGACAGTGGGAGGGAAGAGGGAGGAGGGAGGGGCATGGGAAGGTTGAAGTCAGAGGAATGATGGTGAGTAGTTTGACTTCTTGCTCTGTAGGAGTGCGGTGGTCAGGGAGAATGTCAGCAGAGCCTTACTACTATGGTCAGGGAAAGCCCAAGCAGGGATCATCCAGGAAAGCCCTTAGGGTTTGCTGATCAAAACAGCCTCGAAAGCACACACTCCACATTTTACGTCAGACGTTTGTGATATAAAGTATTTACCATTTATTTCCAATTAGTACATCGAAAATCTGGAAAAGTGTGTTAAACTTGAAGTTCTAAATCTCAGCTATAATCTAATAGCGAAGATAGAGAAAGTGGACAAGCTGTTACGATTACGTGAACTCAACTTATCGTATAACAAAATCAGGTGAGTCACTGCTCCTCTAGGTAGCATTGCACGGTCTTCCTGTCAGAGATGGACTGAGAGTATCTGTGCTATTGAAAGAGTCCTTTGGGGGGTTGGGGATTTAGCTCAGTGGTAGAGCGCTTGCCTAGGAAGCGCAAGGCCCTGGGTTCGGTCCCCAGCTCCGGAAAAAAAAAACAAAAAAAAAAACAAAAAAAAAAAAGAGTCCTTTGCAGGAGCAGGAGTTTTGATTCTTGTTTACTGGATTCTGGAATGTCTCCTCTGTCTTTATGTTTCAGTGTCGCGTTAGTATAGAGTAGGTTTTTACTTAGCGTTGTGAAGGCAGACACATTTTCTTGGTACCAATTTAATTCTATTTTTAGCAGTAACTTTGTCTAATTTTTACCCGTGACCCCTTGCCTTATTACGTACATAATGCTTATGTGAAGAAAAGGCAATTTTGATCCTGAAGATACTCCACATAATTTGGTCCTGTACATGTATCCTTATGTTCTTGCTGCTGCTACAGAACTCAGGAGCGTGCCCCGCATTTCTAACTCAGATGCACATACAGACGTGCAAGTGCTGGGGGAATCAGTGTGGTAAAACCCAGTGACGACTGAAGCCACACAGAAAACTGTGACGGGGAAGATGAAGCAAGAGCAAATCTTGAAAACCTTTGTGCATGGGTTCCCCAACTCAGACTCCTGACAAGTGAAGCGACAGCAGCCATGGGCCTGGGGAAGTTCTAACTCAGACAGAAATGAAACTTAAAAAAAAAAAACCCTGGCAAATCCAGGTCATGATGTGAACAGAGTTGATCTAATGAAAGTAATTTCTTAGTGAAAACGAAGCTAGAGGCTCAGGAATGTCTGCTCAGTGCAGCAGATTGACTAGGGTCAGAGTGCCAGCTAGGTGGCCGGCAGTGTGACGAGCAGGCCGTCAGCGATGGCTTAGAGGGCGAGTAGCAAGGGCTTTATAATTTAAATATTTTCACTGCAGCACACGTATTCGTGAGCAGTATCATTTTAGAAAGTGCCACACATGCTGCTAGCATAGTGCGTCTTTGGTGATGACAGTGCTATTAAGTATAGTCCACATCTGGGTAGCACTGCGGCGCACAGTGGGGTCGAGTGTTCTACTCTCGTTGGTATGGCCATGGGCACCCTCTTCTCTCCTGTGTTATGTATGGTATAGAATATGTGTATAGGAAGATGGGCAGGGTTACCAGGCATATTCATAGAGCACTGGCAGTTTGGGGAAATTTGTCTTTGGCCACGTGGTTGGTGTTCAGGAAAAGAGTTAATGAGTTACAGTTATGAGAGGTAGCCCTGTCGCTAAGGCTGTTCACTATAAACTACAGTGAAAGGGCTTGATCACTCTCCTTCTAAGCTTGACTTTCTTCTCTGCTTTCCAGTAAGATTGAAGGACTAGAAAACATGTGTAACCTGCAAAAGCTAAACCTAGCAGGTAATGAAATCGAGCACATTCCTGGGTGGTTCTCAAAGAAACTGAAGTCTTTGCGAGTCCTCAATCTGAAAGGCAATAAGATATCATCGGTAAGTTGTTCAGAATAGCACAATTTATTTTTCCCAACATTTAAGTGATTTGGATTATAAAAGGTTTGTCCGTGCGTATGTTTTACGTTGAGCATGGTCCCTCATGCCCAGTAGCCTGTCTTTTCCTGCCCCTTCCTCCTGTAGTTATTCCCCTTTATCCTCCTAAAAGCTTCTTGATTCAGATGTTTTATTTGTTGGGAAAGTATTTGAAAAATAGATTTCCTTTAGCGTCCCTGTTTCCTTGGCCATATGCCATATTCAGATAGAACCCAGGATTCGTCATGTGTTAAACAGACTGCCCTCAGGTTCTTAGGTTCAGGGCTAACCTGGGATTGATGTCTCAGGGTTTTCCGTCTGTCAGGTCATTGCACTGCCTCACGCTCCTGGTGTCTAGTCCATCCTTACAGGTAATAAGGATGTAATAGACATCTATGTGAACTTACTCTGAGATAGTAAGTTTGACCCCCATTTTTCAGATGAAGTCTTAATTTCACTCATGTTTTGTTAGAAAATGCCTTCTGAACACCTAATTCATTGACTGTTACAACCGGAACAATCATGATTATAACTTAATGATAATTGTCATAGATGAGGAAGGGAAAGTCTACAGGGCTAGACTGCCCTAATATGACCTTGGAGAGTCCTTTGATTTCTATGAACTGTCTAAAATAGAGAAAATATTTTCTAAGAGGCTCAGATGAACCAAGGGACTAAAACTGCTTCAGAAGCTTTAGAACAATGAATGACTAAGGCCATGTTCTTTATTCCTTCAAGCATGAAGACAAATTAGAATATACACCATCTTTTCCATTTTATTGTTGATTATCTCACTTATTTGTTACTTACACTGAGGTTGTGGTGAGGCCTTTCTCTGTAAACCAAGCACATCTCAGACTTGCACCTCTCTTGCCTCCATCCTCACATGCTGGCGCAGGCGTGCTCTGCCACACTCAGCAAGAACCCTCCCTTCCTATTCCATTGTTAAAAAGATCTGGGAAGGACACTCTCCATTTTACTGCCACAGCCCATGAGCCTCAGAGTGTAAGCCTTTTGCCGTTTGGTAGTCACTGCACAGCTCTCGAAACTCACAGGATGGTGGGAAGAAGCAATCCTGGATCTACAGTCTTCTCAGAGTTCTTGATGTTAGGCCACACCCAGTGTCTGCTAAAGCACAGACGTCTGTTCAGTATTTGTGATGTGAAATCATATACCATCTTGTCATTATATGTTTGGCATTGACATCACTAGGGTGATATATGTTTCTTTGGAGGAAATAGGTACTTGTACTAGCTATTTAAAGTAGTGTCTCCTAACATACATAAGTTCTCAGAATAAACAGAAGAGTTTTCAAAGAATGGGTATTTAACATGTTTTTATGGTTTTTAACCATCAAGTATAATTCAGTTATCTCAAGATTTACCAAAATCCTTCATAGCAATTCATTTTATGCTTACTTGAACAATCCAAAATAAAGACATTGTAATGTAGACTGAGATTGAACCCCCATTTTATCTCTTACAGGCTCTGAGCTAAGGCAGTCATACCTCTGAACCCTGACAATGCATACTACTGTCTGATACACCAGTGCTTACACGCCCCTTGCTGTCCCTTTCTCATGCTGCTCTTAGGGGCAGTGAGTTTCATAAATAGGTTTCTTGACATGTTAAAAGCAATGTGTTGATCTATTACTGCCTTTGTTCATATAATCATTCCTTTACCGCTGTGGTACCATTTCAGCTCCAGGATGTAAGCAAGTTGAAGCCACTTCAAGATCTGACTTCTCTAACCCTCATTGACAATCCAGTTGTGGCCCTTCCTCATTACCTCCAGTTCATCATTTTCCACCTCCGTTCCCTGGAAAGTTTGGAGGGTCAGCCAGTAACCACTCAGGATAGACAAGAGGCTTTCGAGAGATTCAGTTTAGGTAAGATGATAGATACTTAAAGAACACCAAACCTGAATGTGGAAGGAACTTATCTTTGGAAGTTCTGTGGAAGGATAGGGTCTGGGAAATGCCTCAGAGGGTAAGGACCTGAGTTCAATTCCTGAGACCCACTTGGTGGAAGCACAGAGCCAACTCCGCAAGCTGCCCTACTACCTGGATTGTCTGCCCTAGGTCAGTGTGCTTCTGTTCACAGCCAGTAAGCAAAGGAACAAATACTCAGTTTTAAAAGGGACATATTACCACATCAGACATTTTAAAGAAGGATAAATTATAAACCTTATAATCCTACTAAAATGTACATGGAAATGGCACCATAAATTGGTTAATCAAGCAAGTATCTGTTGACCATATACTATGTACCAAAGTGATTGTGTGTGTGTGTGTGTGTGTGTGTGTGTGTGTGTGTGTGTGTGCAAGGTGTAAGAAGAGGAAGAATGATGAGCCAAGAAAACAGTAAATGGCAAGCTAGTAAGATCAGAGTACAGGAAACAGTTTCTCATGTCCAGAAACGATTTCAAGACAGCAGGTGCTCACCCTGCTGAGTGGACTGACAGAAGAGTAAGCAAGATCAACAGGGACATGGCTGTGGAGTTGCTTCAGGCTTGGCAGTGGTGGGAGGCAGTGGTGGTGCATACCTTAATCCCGTACTTGGGAGGCAGTGGGAGGTGGGTCTCTGAGTTCGAGACCAGGACAGTCCAGTATAACAGAGAAACCCTGTCTCAAAAAATTTGCTTTGGATTGGTGTTATTGCCTGGAGCAATTGGAGAGGGATAGGAACTGATGGTAGTTTAGCAGATTAAGGATTGGGGAGGAGATATTCGATCGAAGATTTGAAATTCCTGCAGCGGCTTCACTCTTCCAATACTTAGTAATTGTAATTCTTAAGGATTAAAGGTAAAGAAAGATCTAAGATTAAATACTCACCCATAGCTTCAAGGAAACGTAAAGAGATGCAATGAGGTTTAATTAACCTCAAAGTTTTTAGTAATGAAACAGCACTCCTGAGATCAGGAGAGACAAATCATGCCTTCATTCCTTTAGTTCATAAAAATGAGGTCCAAAAGGATTAGATTTTGAGAGAGAGGGTGGGGATGGGTGTCATTGATCATCTTTTGGTAGGAGGAATACTTCCTTGTCAAAAAAGGAAAAATAATATGTGTGTGTCAGTACTTCTGTTGTCTTCGTCGTAGGAGAATTAGGGCTCTCCCTTAATGAAACATGACGCTGTCTGCTGAGAAAGACTGGATGGAGGATGGGAGGTTCCAAGAGAAAGGAGGATATGAAGTGCCCATTTTAGTGCTGGGAAATCAGCCTCTGTTCGATCTGAGTTTGAAATTGAATTTGTAATCAGGGTTAATCTACTTTTGACCTTTAAAAGTGGCAGTTTCACACCAGTGAGATAGCTCAGTGAGGAAGACTGCTTTATGTATAAACCTCATCAGTCATGTCCCATCCTGGAACATCTACAAAAAGGTAGAAGAGAGAGAAGAGAGACGGTCCCACAAAGTTGTCATGACTTCCGTGCACACACACTGTGGCTTCTATGCTTGTGTGTGTGTGTGTGTGTGTGTGTGTGTGTGTGTGTGTGTGTGCGCGTGTATGTGTGTGTGTGTGCGCGCATGTGTGTGTGTGCGCACGCATGTGTGTGTGTGTGTACTCACACATGCAAACACATATACACACAGATAATATCTATAGTTAAAAATCCCCTCCAATTACCATACCTTAACTCTTAGTACAGGTCAGATTCAAATTCAAAGTGGCCATCCTTTTCCCAAAACACCGTGGCTGCTGAGTTTGAAAGTCAGTTGTGTTACACAGTTCTTAGACTTGTTTTGCCAGTGTTTGGAGCATGTTCGACGTTTTCCAAGACAGGAGTATAATGACCAATGAGCTACTTCATTTTTATTGACAGAGGAGATAGAAAGGCTGGAAAAAGACCTGGAAAAGAAGACAGTGGAAACAGAAGAGCTTAAGAACAAACAAACAAAGTTTCTTGAGGAAATAAAACATCAGGATAAACTAAACAAGTCATTGAAAGAAGAAGCCATGTTACAAAAACAGAGCTGTGAGGAGCTAGAAAGTGACCTCAACACAAAAAAGGAGCTGGTGAGTCTGTTGGGCGTTGGTTTGGCTGTATTCTGTTAGGTTGAGAAATCTCTGCTCTTGCATTTAGAAGCACAGTGTCCTGACTGTAGCATTGGGAAGATGGGGTTGACAGGATCATGGACAAGGGCGTCGTGAGCTGTAGTTGACTGTGATTTGCTGCCCAAAGGATAACATGGGAACAATGGTGCCTGGCACGAGGGACGCATGATGCCAGGCACTGGGAGCAGCTGGTCACACTGCTTAGGACATGTTTCAAATAGCATCACAGATAAGACTGTACATTATCAAAAGTTTAGAGCCTAGCAGAGTTACTCAAAGTTTAAACATAACACACCCTGTGTCATGGGACTTCTTTTCAATAGAAATGGTAGCAGTAATGTGTAAAAGTAAGTGTCAATGCGTGCGCATGTACACACACAGATATATGCAATGCATTTTGATAAATGCCACTGTCCACTTCAGAAAGCTTATTACCAATTTATGCTTTCCACAGCACTGAGTAAAAGGGTCACACTGGGTTTATTATTGTGAACTTACAGGGGAGAAAATGGAATCTTGTTACAGTTTTATTCTTATATTTTTATAATTACTAGAGAAGTGAATGTTATATATGTATTCATTGATCATTTATTTTTCTTTTTTAAATTACCCATTTCATTATTTTTCTCTCTTTTTTGTTATTCCAAATTACTATTCTATATTTAAAAAGAGAATTCTAGGTCTTATTTTGAGAGTTTACATTTTCCTTTGTCTCTTGCAGAAAATCTGATGATAACATCATCTTCAGTGATTTGCAGTTTTATTAAGTGATTGTGCATTAAACTAGGTTTTTTTTTAATAAAAGAAAAGTGTGTGGAATTAAGTCTTTTGAGGGCTATCCTCACCATCAACAAATACTAACCCAACTTGTTCTTTGTCCTTTTTCGGTTTTTCGTTTGCTCATTTGTTTTTTGGGGGTTTTTTGCAAGCTACTTAACTTTTACCTTTCACTGTTCTTGCTTTTTAAATGGAAATGTTTACCTGTCCTGCCACCCTCACGACTGTGAGGACTTGAGGCTCTGAGTGTGAAAATAGCTTTGGGTGAAGCAAGCTAGGAATGCCAGGTGGTGTTTCTGCTCAGTGAAGCCGTGTGTTAGAGGCAGATTGACACCAGTACTGACGACTGCTTCCTTCAGCAGTGGGTCCTCAATAGAGAGACCCAGTGGCATCAGAGCCTAGCTCTCCAGTGCCCTCCAGGTGACATGTCTGTTTGCTTCTTTCTTCTCTTAGCCCACATCTTGGTTTCCTGCAGGTCATTTCCTGCTGAGTCTTTATTCCTCTTTAAGGTAGCTCCTCCAGGACTGCACCGCACACTGTGTTCTGTGGTGTTGCATGAAGCCTGTATTAGTGTGCTCGTTTACACTTTACGTTTTGAAACCGGCTTGCCTCTTTGGGAATGTGTTTGTGTGTGTGTGATGTGTTATAAATGACTTTGTATACGGGACAGTAAGTTTGAATGTGAGAGGAAATTAGTATCATTGTTGCGGTTGTAATATGTTAACTGCAGTCATCTCTTGATTATTCATAGCTGGTGCACAGCTAGCCACAGCCTCGACTGCTGTCTGCTTCGTGTGTGCACTTCCACCAGCAGACATTTGCTGAAGGCTCATCACCACCAAGTCCAGAGCTATGGAGAACACAAACATACTTTGAAAGCAAAGGTTATTGTAGAAAATAGCCCAGGCGTGCTCGCCTTTGTTTAGCCCCATTGTCCTTTTGCTTTGGGGGAAAAACCCTAAACGTAATGATGCATTGATGGGAATTGTCTCTGAGACTCAGGTCCTCTTGAACACTGACTGAACCCGTCAGTGTGTTAAATAGCAAGAGGACATGGATGGCAGTGTGGGACAGCACAGAGTGCTAGCCTTGAACCCAGGTTACTTGAGCTGGTGGGAGAGCGCAGCTCAGTGTTACTCCATTTGATGGATTCTCAGGAGGGGACTGCACGCTAACCTCTGCACGAGTTTGGTTTCCTGGCCTTGTAAAATGTCCCTGTATGCTTGTTTCTTTTCAACTTGCATTTTGATGAAATATTTCTGCATGCTTTTCTGTCTGAAAGGAATCCTCAGATTGTCAAAAAAAAAAAAAAGAAAGAAAGACAAAAAAGAAAAGGAAAGAAAAGGTAAAAAAGTCACTTAGTGGACCTTTTGGATGAACTCAAAGGATCTGTTTGGTAGTCAGGCCACCTGTGGCAAGGTAGTTCATCAAACTTGAGACTGAAACTTGTGCATTTGCAAATGCAGAAATTAGATTAGATAATTCTTACATTTTCCTCCTAGTGCCAAAATCTCCAAGAGTACCAAAAAGAGGTAATTAAAGTCACTGGAGTGTTAAACGTTACTAATATCACATATTTGCATCTGATTGAGCTCATTTACACTTCTTACTTCTGCTACAAAGAGTACTGCTATTTGGCCCAGCACTGAGGCACATGTCTATACTTCCAGTGCTCAAGAGGCTTAGACGGGAAGATCACATGCTCTGGCTGCTTGGGCTGCATAACAAATTCTGGGCAAACATAGTAAGGTCCCCTGCACCCCTCCCACCCATACCGAACACTCACAGCTCAGATTCATCAGCTAAAGTCAATCTTTCTAGTCCTCAGTAAAACGTCCCTCCATGAACTGAAGCAGAGACTGGGTTTAATACATTTGTGTTAGTGACTAGGATCAGGACACAAAGCACTGCAGGTGGCTGGCATTTGTTTTCATGTTCATGTGAAACAACCTGAATTGTTCTTTATGATTCATTGTGTCCTGAAATGGCACATCAAAGGCCTTTTATGTGACCTCTTCTGAAATGATAATTCTGTGTTTCATTTTCTGCAATATGGGATTGAGATAAGATGCTCTCAGTGTTGTGCTGTTTGCTGTAGTTGTGTGAGAACTGCCCATATCATTGTAGGATTACACTAATGCACTGATGCTTATCCATCTCACATTGGCCAATAGCTAAAACAGAAAACAGTGGAACTGACGCGGGCATGTCAGAAGCAGTATGAGCTGGAGCAGGAACTGGCCTTTTACAAAATTGATGCCAAGTTTGAGCCACTAAATTATTATCCGTCAGAGGTGAGTTTATATTTTATATTTATATAATTGCCCATCAAAGGCGAGTTTATATTTTTATATTTATATTATTATCCATCAGAGGTGAGTTTATATTTTTATATTTATTTTATTATCCATCAGAGGTGAGTTTATATTTTTATATTTATATTATTATCCATCAGAAGTAAGCTTATATTTTTTAGTAATCCAAAATTAAAGCTAGGATTGGGGGAGGCAGGAAGAAGACAAGTGACAGGAACATCAAAGGTTAATCTTTATATATGTATATGTATGTGATATGTATGTATATGTTCAGATGTGTAGGGGAGGGGATGCATGTATGCATGTAGACAGAGGTTAGACAATTTTCGGAAGTCACTTCTTTGCTTCCACTGTGTAGTTCCCAAAGATTTAACTCAGGTCATCAGTCTTGGCCACAGGTACCTCTGCCTGCAGAGCCATCTCCAGTCTACTCCAGTTTCTTGATGTAAGGATATCATCAAAGTATTCTGTACTGTGGTTGTATGTGTGAGTTATGTGGCTCTTGGAATGAAAATGGTGTTCTAAAGAGATAAAAGCTCCAAGGAGATCGCTGCCTGCAGCCACATCTATAGTCCAAAGCCGTCATCTTAGCGTCTGTCACCCTCTCTAGGTGCAGATCAGTGGGATGCAGGCTTTCGGCAGAAGCACCTCTGAGAGAGCTCTAGCGTGCTCACTGCTCTCGCATCAGCATCAGTTACAGTCAGCTGCTATTAGTAACACCACCATAGAAACAAGGAGCTGCCCGGTGGCCAAGGCCAGGAGTCCAACAGTGCATGCACGGTTTAGTTTCTAAACTTGATGACATAGAGATCTTACATCATTCGGGAAGCAACGTGATTCCCCCAGGCTTCTGATGTAAAGATGATCTACTCGCTAATAGAGGGAATAGCCCTCATAAGACCATTTTTAATTCTAATTCCTTCTCACTGTATGAAAAGGAAGATAAAGAATAACGTGTCTTTTAGCTTCTGGACATGTAAGATTGATAGAAGTATTCTGTGCTAGATTTGCTACTAATGTGTTAGGTTTGCAAATAATGTCATTTGACTGGAAGTTGCTTCTTAATCCATAAATCTTATCAATATGCTTGCTTGTAGTATGCTGAAATGGACAAATCCCCAGATGAAAGCCCTTACATTGGCAAATCCAGATACAAGAGAAATATGTTTGCCACCGAGACTTACATTGTCAGCGACGCCCAGGCAGTTCAGGTCAGGAAGATGGTGCCAGACGGAGGACAGCTCAGACATGAGCACGCACCAAGAGCCCAAGCACCACCTGATGTGCAGTTGGAAGACACAGGAAAACAAATAGTTGCAGGTAAACAGTTACTCCTAAGTCCTTAGAAAAGGACGAGACAGGGGTGTGGCTCCAGGGTGGAGCATTTGCCAAGCACATAAAGGCTCTCGTTCCAGGGTCCAGCACTGCAAAAGGTACTGCATGCACACATACAGACTCACACACACACACACACACACACACACACACACACACACACACACACACACTAGCTGGATGTGCGGGTTGATATATTTTACAAGTTTTAATTAAACATTAAAGGTTGTTATTTTACATGAAAGTGAAGCCTAACTAGTGACTAATGAGCCTGCTTTTTTTTTTTTTTGGTTCTTTTTTTCGGAGCTGGGGACCGAACCCAGGGCCTTGCGCTTCCTAGGTAAGCGCTCTACCACTGAGCTAAATCCCCAGCCCCGTGAGCCTGCTTTTTAATGATTCCTCTTGCGTGTGGTTGACAGTTGCGTTTCTGACAGTAATTGACACAGTGTGTTCAGGGAATCTGTCTAATAAGAGTGTAAATCTCATCCTACCAGCATGCACTGAAACTACTCACTGAGAAGCATAGTCAGTAACCACAGAAGGAGTAAAGAACCATTCTCATTATTATGTGAAAGGACCAGAACCTTCCAATAGGCTGGCCTCAGACTCTGCTTGACATGCCTGCCCTTCACATCTATTTCCTCAATCGTACTGTACACACATGCACGTGTGCACACACGCACACTCACACCATCTAATTCAAGGGACCTTACCACCCCTGGCAAACCACATACACCAAGAAGGTCAGCCAGGAGACACTAAAGGTACTCTGCTGTGTTAGCTGCGAATCCACTTACTCACTGGCTGTGTGGATGGAGACGAAAGGGAACCCTGACTGAGCTTGTGCACTTTAGTACCCTTGGCCCACTGTAGGCCCCTGCTAAGCAGATTATTAGCACATCCTTGCTTAACAGAGGAGGCTGAGGTGGAGACTTTTTTTTTTTTTTTGACACGTATTTTATGGAAAGTTTTGGCAGGGGAAGCAGAAGAAAATGGGCTGTGCGTAGAGGCTGGCTGTACAAGGCTCGGCTGAGAGGATGAAGTGCAAGCAGGGAAAAGGCAAGGTGAAATCTAAAGTAGACGTTAGCTGATTCGGGGCCCCTCCAGACAGGAGTGTCGTCCGTCTTGATTTCTCTGTTACTTCCCGTTTCTGTCTTTCCTTTCCTTCCTTTTCCTTTCTACATGCTGGGAAACAAGCACTCTACAAGCCAGCTCTAGCCCCCCAATAGGAGGCCACATTTGTTTCAGATTTGGGTTTTGGGCTTGTTTGTTTGCTTGCTTGTTTTTTGGTGAGAGTCAGGGGTGTTTGTTTTGTTTTGTTTGTTGTTGTTGTTCCTGAAACTGGGTCTCTCTGTGACCCTGACTGTCCTGGAACTTAATAGGCTGGCCTCGAACTCACCGGATCTGCCTACCTCTGCCCCTTTGCCCCTGTCTGCCCTGGGCCTCTGCCTGCTAGGATTAAAGGTGTGTAGCACCATTCCCAGCTCCAAATAGTGAGCTTGTTAATTCTACACTCCATCACAAAGCATTAGCCTCTATCACAGGCAGCGGAACCATTGTCAGTAGCCTTGGGGAATGAATTATGACAGTAACATGTGAAGTAACCACTTCACAATATAGTCCTGTCATCTTAAAACAGTTCAGAGTGGTAAGAGAGATCAAGCGAGTCCCTCTGGTGTTAGGATTAATTGGACTTTTGTAGGCAAAGGTAAATAGAGATGGAAGCCGACCTAAGAAAGACGTCCATGTTCTGCAGCGGAGCACCTTAACTGGCTGGCGTTCACTGCAAAGAAAGAACGTGTACTAAAAATTTTTGAAGTCAACATGTGTGTATGTGAAAATTGTTTTTAAATTTGCAGCACAAACTCGACTGTCAGAACTACACCATGAAATAGAAGCAGCAGAACAGAAAGTATTACGGGCTACTCAAGAATTTAAACAACTGGAAGAAGCTATACGACAAAAAAAGGTATGTGGCTCCTGCGGGACAAGTCACGGTTACTGTGGGGCTGGATCATGCGGAACAAGTCACGGTTACTGTGGGGCTGGATCATGCGGAACAAGTCACGGTTACTGTGGGGTTGCTTCCTGCCTGTGAAACTGCAGTAGTTGTGACACATCTTTAATCCCAGAACTCAGGAGGAAAAGGGAGGAGGATCTCTGTGAGTTTGAGGCCAGCCTGGTCTACAGAAAGAGCTCCAGGACAGCCAGGACTACACAAAGAGACATTGTCATCAGAAACCCTGTGTCAAAAAACCCCAGAACAAACAAACAAATAATATATTACTTAAAATTGACAAAAGGTGCTGAGAGGTGGGTTAGTAGATGAGAGCAATTACTGCTCTTCTAGGGGACCAGAGGTTGGCTTTTAACGCCCACATTAGGCAGCTAACAATTACAACTGCCTGGAACCCCAGCTCCAGAGGCGTCCAACACTTCCTGCCTCCACAGGCATCCACTTTCACATGCACAGATTCACATTCAGGTACAACATAATTGAAAGAAGAAAAATAAATTTTAAAAAGTTACACAAAGGGCTTGGGGAGAGGGCTCAGTGGTTAAAAGCACTGACTGCTCTTCCAGAGGTCCTGAGTTCAATTCCCAGCAACCACATGGTGGCTCACAACCATCTGTAATGGGATCTGATGCCCTCTTCTGGTGTGTCTGAAGACAGCTACAGTGTACTCACATACATGAAATAAACAAATCTTAAAAAAAATTACAGAAAAAGATGTGTTTGGTCTCCTGTACTGTGTTGCTTCCTTAGACTTCTTCTAAGACTCTTTACCTGGGACTTAGGTTAAGAACTAAAGAACACCTTTGCTGTGGCATGGACATTGTCAAACACCAACTAGTGGTGGGGGTGGGGGTGGGGTGGGAGCGGGGGCGGGGTGACAGGAATTACTTTCAGCAATTACCAGAGTATTTCATGGAGAAGTAAGTAGTTCAAATCCATGTTGTAATTGCATAGGTTAATTTTTTTTTATGTATTTTGGATTTTTTTTTTTTTGGTTCTTTTTTTCGGAGCTGGGAACCGAACCCAGGGCCTTGCGCTTCCTAGGCAAGCGCTCTACTACTGAGCTAAATCCCCAACCCCTTGGATTTTTTTTTGACACAGGGTCTCATGTAACCCAGGATGACCTGGAAGTTGCTATATTCAAATTTATGAGCATGTGGAAACAATTTTCATTCAAACCACAATGTTAGCCAGTTCCCACATCTCTTATTTTAAAAGTTTTCCATAACAGTAATTTTGAAGTTAGGGTTGCAAGCTTCATAAATTGTTGTTGCCTTCCTTTGTTAATTATGTGCTGGGGGCTGGGAGAATTAGATTTCAGAAGCAGAGAAAGACCTTCTTCTCAAGCAGTTGAGTGGTAGACTACGACACCTAAACAAGTTACGCCAGGAAGCTCTGGATCTAGAAGCTCAGTTGGAAAAGCAAAGAAAAGAAATTGCTGAAAAGCATGAGGAGATCAACAGTGCGCAGCTGGCCACAGACCTCCTGGACTCCAAAGACCCAAAGCAGGTGAGTGAGGTGGGCCCTGACGTTCTCCACAGAGACTACTGTGACTTTGTATCTGGGTATAGATGGTGAATGCCTCACCACTTTTAATGGCAGGGTCCTTCCTGAAAGGCTTCATTTGCAATACGAATTTAAGTAAGATAATATGTATGTATATTCATACATTATTTGTACATGTATACATATAATTAGAAGTAGATCTAATGTGATATGAATATTCATACCAAACATTTATGTCTACAACGAAACCACCTAGTCGTGAACGAATCAGTTTTCAGTAAATGAAGGCTGCATGGCACACTGTTTGGGGGCAATGGTTGAATTTTGTTGTATTCGAGAGCAAGAGAAATTTTCTTCAAGGTGTTCTATAAATTTCCTCCTTAAAGACAGGAAGTGCTGAAGCTGGGTCAGGGTCAGAGGACTTCTGTATCTCTAAGTTTTCATGCAGATAATACACAAACGTTGTTTGCTGTTTCTATTTATTTTGTCCTTAAAAATAAAACATTTCTCTGGAGTTTGTCCTCCTGTGTTGTGAAATCAAGATGGCTGAATGATAGGGTCAGACTCTTGTCTCTTTCTGTCAAAAACACCCTAGGAAATTTTACTAATGACGTATATTTTAGCCACTGTTCTTTTATAAGATAAAACTATTTCCTTCATATTTTATTGTTGCAGGCGGAATTGTAAAGTTATAATTAAAAAAATTAAGATCTCTGAAGTAACAGAAATCAGAATTTAATGTGATAAGGACAGTGCACTAGAAATGCTTTAATTTCTTGTCAGATTTCACTTTAAGCATATCAGTTTTGTTTGTATGTATGTATGTACATATATATGCATATACATATGTATATACATATGTATGTGTGTATGTATATATGTATATTATATGTATATATACATATGTATGTATGTGTGTATGTACATATGTATATGTATATATGTATGTACACATGTATGTATGTATCTGTAGAAGCCATGGAATTATGACAAGGATAAACTAATTGTCATAAGTATGAAATATTTTCTACAAAGAAACCTAAGCCTTAGTAGTCATACTGAAGGTGTTGTTTTATTTGTGTGTGCATGCATATGTAGTGTGCATTTGTGTGTGCACACAGCATTGTGTGTATGTGGAGGGCAGAGGTCAGTGTCCATTTGCACCCTCATTTGCTTTCTGTTTGTATATTAATGAATTCATTCGTTCATTCACTTATTTTTGAGACAGGCTCTCTTACTGAGTCTAGAGCTAATTAATGCAGCTAGGTTGGCCAGCCAAAGAGCTTCAGAGATTGGCTTCTCTCCCCTCCTCCTAAGCCCCCACTGGGTTACATGGTCTTGTTCTGTGCCTGCTTTACAGGAGGCCTGGATATCCAAATTCAACTTCTCATGCTTACGTGCCCTTCTCCCCAGCCCCAAAAGTCTTGATTGATCATTTTCAAGAATTTTTGTCAGATGTCAAAAATCAGAGATTTTCTAAATAGCGTGATGTATCACAGTCAGCAGTATCTTCCTGTATCATGTGTATATATTACCTTTCATCTATGAAAGGGTTGCAGTAACAATAGAAAACTACATCCTCCGGCAAGCAAGACCGAAGCAGCCTGGTGGTCCTGAGTCGGGTGAAAGCCTGAAGTGTTTGTTCATTCAGCAAGTGACCATGATGTTCTAGGCGTGAGGGGAGTTTAATTTTCACTGTATTTCTGTGCAGTATCACATAGAAGAAAGGGCTAAAACAACATCTTGTTTTGTTGTTGTTGGTTTGGTTTGATTTGGTTTGGTTTGGTTTGATTTGGTTTGGTTTGGTTTGGTTTGGTTTGGTTTGGTTTGGTTTGGTTCAGTTCGGTTTGGTATTTTGAGACAAGGTTTCTTTGTGTAGCCTTGCCTTGTCCTGGAACTCAGAGAGGTTCATCTGCCTCTGCCTCTGCCTCTGCCTCTGCCTCTCCAGTGTGGGGATTAAAGGTGTGCACCACCACCTCCCTGGGTTTTGTGTGTTTGTTTTTGTTTTTGAGGGACATGCCTCAAGACATAGTTTCTCTGGGTAGCCTTAAGGGTTGTTAGAATCCATTTGCTCAGGTGCTCAGGTAGGAGTCAGGCACACAGACCAGGCTCTAGTCTGACGCCACAGCCCAGTTCTCAAGTTTTCCACTTGGAGAGGTGGAAATGTGACTTAGGAAAACCAAATTACTTGTCCCTCATCACTCGTAGGAAGGGATGGAGCCCTAGCCTAAGCTAGTACCTCAACTTTCTTTTACAAAAGGATTTTAAAAATCCAAAAATAAAAGTGAAAAATAAAATCTCAGCTCAGAACCAAGCCTGGTCAGATTTTTTAAAAATACGTAAACATTTTATTAGATTTCAAAAGGGAAAATGGCGTTTAAGAATCAATCCCGTTGGGGTTGGGGATTTAGCTCAGCGGAAGAGCGCTTGCCTAGCGAGCGCAAGGCCCTGGGTTCGGTCCCCAGCTCCGAAAAAAAGAAAAAAGGAAAAGAATCAATCCCGTTTTAGTTACCAAGCCTTCCCAGCTAGAGGAACAGTTATCACCGGGCAAGCGTAATAAAGATTTGTCCTGCTTTCCTAGAGGGAATTAGCTTACTTATCTTTCAGCCTTTGGGCGTGATTGGCCCTCGGGAGCTTCCTGTGTTTTGATTTAAAGTTGGGGGCGGGGCCTGCCCACAGAGACTGCTGGTGACTGGACTAGCTCGCTGTCACTCACGCTTGACGAGGAACATGGTTTGAGGCGCTGGGAAGTTACTTGGGCACAGAGGCGCTTGCAAAGATGTGGCTGTCAGAGAGGGAAGTGCACATGAATTTGAAGACATACTTAGGAAGCTTTCTGCACATTGCTTTTGTTCTCCACGGCTCAGTTATAACAGGAAAGATTCGGAGTTAAGGTATGGTCATTCCTCTGTGTATAAAGAAAGGGCTTGGAAGGAGGAGGAGTCAGATCTGTAAGTTCCTGTTTTTACAGAAACCCTATTGTGAGCTCCACCGCCATAGAAACACTGCAGATCCTGCTGTGGCACCGCGTGTTTAATGATAGCATTGGCATCTTTTGAGCCGCATGCTTGCCCTGCATGTAGAGGTTGCAGTGTACTTTTAACAGTGAATTTTAAGCTGTTGATTGAGTACAGTAGGGTTACTTTTCATTCTTGAACCACAAAAGTGCTTGATTACTATTAGGATATAAACTCTCACCTACTGTAACTGTCATAGGAAAGATTTAAGATGGATATTTGGGGAGTGGAGAAAGGCGATTTGAGCATCCCGTCAAATTTACCAGTGGTAAATAAAAGCTGGCATTGAAGGTGGTGTGGCCACTCATTTGCCCTCCGTTTGTTGGAGAGGAGGGGACTCTCAAACTAAGCCCGTTCTTGTAGAAACTGCATGTCTTAGTTGAAAACCTTAGCACTTGTTGCTCCGCTCTAACTGTTCTCCTAAGGACTTCCCCTCAGTTATTGTTCTGTTCTTCTGATCCTCTTGGATAAGGTTGGAGTCTTGGGAGTCCTGAGGGTAAGGGTGGAATGAATAGGAAGGCACATCTCTCTGGGGAGTTTTGTGTCTCCAAATGAACTGTTGCCCAAGGAGACTGGTCAAGACATTTGACTGATCTGAGGTTCAGGCTTACATTTGTGGAGTGGAAGGTTAGACTGGATCCTGGTTCTGTTTTCTCCAGCACACCTGAGAGGGATATGCTCCTTTCAGTTAGCAGACGCTCCATAATGCCCCAATTGTCAGGGTGCAGGGACTAGACGGTGCATGGGCCCCTGAGGACTGTTTCCCCAGAGCGTGGCTAGTGTAAGGGGTACGCCTCCCGGGGCCCTACCACCGAATCCTTGCTGAGATAAATGGTTTTTGAGCTCACTCTCTCTCCGTTCCCAGATAATTATATCTAAAAACAAAATGTTTGCATAGGAAATGGAAAATAAACTTGAATCCCACGTGTTTATTTATCAGAAGTCTCCATTTCCCCAGCCTCCTCAAGAAACCTTTAGAAGTACATTTAAATATACTTTTTTCAATTAAAAAGACTTTAGCTATAAAACTCCCAACCTAAAATTTTTGTAAATTTTACAAATCAATAAGTAAAATCTCTTAGAGTTCTTGTACACAAATATATTGCTTATTTATACTTTGGAATAAGCCTTTAGATATTCCCTATAAATATACTGTCAGTATAACCAGTGTTCTGAAAGCCTTTTTTTTAAAAAAAAAACATATTTTAGTGCTATGCATATAACACTGAAACATCTATAATGTGTCCTTGAAAAAAGGCTTCCCCTCTGCTCAGCTCTGTTTTCTCATCTTAGATCACCCTAGAGTTAAACAAGAATCATTTATATTTATATGAAAATACTAAAGGGCCTAACTCAGGCCCTTCACATTTTATTTTCAATACTGGTTATTAAAATGTTGCTATGGGTTATTATTTTCAAGAGTTTTAAGATCTGGGTTGTACTGATTATTCTTTCCCTGCCATTCAGTCCCATATGAAAGCCCAGAAGAGGGGTAAAGAGCAGCAGCTCGACATTATGAACAAGCAGTACACACAACTGGAAAGCCGCCTGGACGAGATACTTTGTAGGATTGCTACAGAGACTGAAGAGATCAAGGACCTTGAACAGCAGCTTACTGACGGTGAGAACCCGGTGTGATTTAGGGAGCATAGCTTCCACGTGAGCAGAAGATGCCCACACGGAACGGACAAGACTTACTGGGTCCAGCTCAGCTCTTGTTACTAGTGTTTGATAGAGACATTTGGCTGAATATATCTAAAATGTTTAATAAAATTTAAAGTATTTTGTGTTATTATGGTGTGTTACACTGATGACCAGTGAATCAGGTTTCAGTAGGCAAGAAGTCAGTCTGATCAGGAAAAGCTTGGTCATTGATTGTCTTCTGTGGCATAAAATCCTTCCAGGAGCCCATTGATATTAGGAAACTTACTGTCTAGTTATAGAAGGTGTATAGAAAGGAGGCAGATTTAAATACATTCTCAGAGTAGAGGAAGAGGACAGTAAATCGGGTGTGGCACCGAGAGCCTGAGCTCAGTATAAGGAAAGGTTCCACTCCCTAGTTGTCATTCTGTGTCTTCAACTTGTTTAGTTGTTGAGAGAGGCTTTTTAAGTTTCCATAAAATATCCTGCAAAATAGCAGGTGACAGCACACGCTTTTTAAGTACTTAATAAAAAATGTATGTGTTTGGGTGCTATGCCTTATGTCTGTCTATACCACATGCATGCCGTGCCCATGGAATCCATAAGAGAACGTTGAATACCCTGGAACTGAATCTCTCCAGCCATGATACCTTTTTACCCTTCGGGGTATATATTTATGCTGCCGGTCCGAGGTTGGTGTTAGTCTTATATATTGAGTGGTCTTATATTGTATATTCAGGAAGAGCTTACATTTTTATTATACTTACTTACTTTATTTATTTTTTATAGACATGGTTCCTCTGTGTATCCTTGGCTGTCCTAGAACTTGCTCTGTAGCCTAGGTTGGCCTCAAGCTCACAGAGATCCACTTTACTCTGCCTCCCAAGTGCTGGGATCAAAGTTGGGTAGCACCACCACCCGACAGTGCCTTTTTTATTCTTTTAAAAGAAATTAGATTTTTACAGCATTATTCAGGCATTCTGTACACATTGGTCATAAATATGCTTGTCTTATTTATGCATACTTGTACAATATCCCTGTGTTATAGGATATAAATTATCTTCAAAGCTTAGATATATATAATAAGAAGCTTAGACTTTCACTGTGGGCTAATAACCAATCACAAAAGCGACAAACTTCTCTAAAGTGCACCCGACCCCTCTGTTTTCATTGTGCGTAGGCCAGATAGCAGCAAATGAAGCTCTGAAGAAGGATTTGGAAGGCGTCATCAGTGGGTTGCAAGAGTACCTGGGGACCATCAAAGGCCAGGCAGCTCAGGCCCAAAATGAGTGCAGGAAGCTGCAGGATGAGAAAGAGACACTGCTGCAGAGACTGACAGAAGTCAAGCAGGAGAAGGACGAACTGGAAATAGTTGCCATGGATGCAGAGAATATGAGGAAGGTAATGGTTCCTTTTTCTGCTGTTTGAGCTTCAGAAGGAAATGAGGTCCGAGTCCAGTTAGCAGCAGGCACCAAATAACTGCACCCGTGAAGGTGCTCCTGCCTGAGACGGTGCGTATCACATGGCTGGGTTTGGTTTATGCAACAGTTACAGGGATGGCGAGGCCCGTCTTCCTGTTACTGCTGATAGCTGTCATCCTTTACAGCAGACAGACACGATTACATTACACCTTCCATTGTTGCCCATCCTCGATGCTTCGAGGATTTCCCTATGTCGTTTTAATGATCTTTTTCAGATAAAATCTTACTATGAATCTCAGGCTGGCATTGAACTTGTAACTCCTGCCCCTCCTGCCTGAGTTCACCACACCAGCAGAAAATATAATAGTTTGTCAATTTCATGTTTGTCAATCTGCTGAATTTTAAAAGGTGTCTTCCTCCCAACTTTGTGTTATGAAGGATCTCACATTTGCAGGAGTATTGAAAGAGTGGCAAAGTACCTCCTTAGACTAGTAAGTATTTTAGCTTGGATCTATAAACATATTCCTTTTGTCTCTGCTCAGAAAATCTCACACATCACCTTTTCATCAGTCTGCTCTTAGGCTCCAGTGTCACTGCAATGAATGCTATTATTACACCTACGACAACTCAGGGTTCTTCCTAGGTTCAGCTAACCGTTAACCACCTTCAGATTGTTACAAGTATCCCCACAATGTCTTTTATAGTGGTGTGTGTCGGGTGTGTGTATGTGTGTATGTGTGTGTGCACGCGCGAGAGTGTATGTACATGG
Organism: Rattus norvegicus; assembly: GCF_021556685.1. Lineage (NCBI taxonomy): Eukaryota > Metazoa > Chordata > Mammalia > Rodentia > Muridae > Rattus > Rattus norvegicus. The sequence continues at coordinate 17,361,786 of NC_141536.1, forward strand.
TGCAGGTGTGTAAGTGTGCACATGTAAGTGCAAGTGTAAGTGTGTGTATGTGTGTACGGATTAGGCTGGTATAACTTTGGATTGCTCTTCCTTCTGTATTTCTGCCTGATGGTTTCGCTGTGTGATTCATTCCTCTATGCTCCATATAAAATAGTGTCTTGTTTTAGCTTTATTTTCTCCAGACATTGGAGATGTTACACACTCTTCATTTGTTCTTTTTTTTTTGTTGTTCTTTTTTTCGGAGCTTTTTTTCGAACCCAGGGCCTTGCGATTCCTAGGTAAGCGCTCTACCACTGAGCTAAATCCCCAGCCCCTCTTCATTTGTTCTTTACGATTCAGATTTCATCAGCCTAGCGGATTCCTATTCATAAAATTCTTTGACCTTTATTTTTGTATCGGATCATCTTTCTTTCGTTAATGACTTGCAGGATCTTTATATTTTGGATGTTACTCCTTTATTGAATATATACAATATCTCATTTCATAAAGCAGTGCTAACTTGTCCTTGAAAAACTAAGTAGAGGTTATCCAGGGTCTTTGTGTTTATTCAGAGTATTTGTGTCTATCTGAGCTAATTCTTTCGTACCCAAATTAATAGGTAGAAATTGTTATGAACACCTGAAGGTGTGTCAGTGTGAAAGTCTAGCTTTTTTTTTTTTTTTTTTTTGGTTCTTTTTTTCGGAGCTGGGGACCGAACCCAGGACCTTGCGCTTCCTAGGTAAGCGCTCTACCACTGAGCTAAATCCCCAGCCCCATGTTTGTCTTTCTTAGTGACTAACACTGGATTGTTGTTAGCCCTTGGTCCAGTGACTGCCGTCTTTAGAATGCCAATGCTTTCTTGTTCTTTTGTTAAGGGAATAATATTTTGGTTTAATCAGAAAGATGTGGGCTTCGTAGTCAGAGATCTGGGTTCATAGCTCACCTCCTGTCTCTAGCTGCACAGTGCTGTGTGATCTCTGAGACAGTTCTCCAGTCGTTTACCTGTAGACTGTAAGTTCCCATTCAGAGCTGTTATAACCGGTTGATGAAACAGTGAAGGGGAAACGTGAAGTCCAGGGAAGGACAGGCCTTACTTACACTTCAGTATTCTCTTTTCTGTAAATGTTTTCCCACTCCTGTGTTCCTCATATACTTTCAGACTGTAGTCACAGAGATAATTATTTTGGAAAGCAACATGTCAGTAACTTGGTGAATTTTCAGGTGACATTTAGTAGAAGAGTTTGGATTTTAACCTGGATATGCCAGCATGGCCCTCCATCCTGTTCATAAAGTCTTTCTGTGCTGGGCAGTAGCAGTTGGCCAGCATCTGGTGCTCAGGTTGGTTACGGTGGCTTGCAGATGCTTATGCAGCACTCAGGATGCTGCTTTTAAACATGCTGAACCTTTGCAGGAGCTCGCAGAGCTGGAAAATGCCCTCCAGGAGCAGCATGAGGTGAACGCATCCCTGCAGCAAGCCCAGGGAGATCTCAGCGCCTATGAAACTGAGCTAGAGACTCAGCTGAAACTAAAGGATGCTGAAACCAGCCAGCTCAAGCAGGAGTTAGAAAACCTCGTAAGGCGCACTCAGGTAAGTAGGCGCATATGCCAAATACAAACTAAGCAGCCCGCGCAGTCCATCCCTCCTTTGAGATAGCATCTCACTAGATAATGTAGCCCAGGCTGGTCTAGAATTTATGGAACTCATCCTGCCTCAGCTTTGTAGTGCTGGGGTTACAGGCATGAGCCACCACTGGACCTGGCATAGTCTTAATATTAAATGCTTTTAATATGATGGATGTGAATTGATGGAACATGTGAAAGAGCATATTTTGGGAGTCTGACATTCTGAAGTCAAACAGGAGCCCTGTGTAAAGCGTGGCCAGATTGTTTCATGGCTGCTTGGTAGGTAGGAGTTGATACGTCCTGGGTTTCCCTTCTCGGAATAGCTCTGTTTAAGTTGACTTTAGATTGTAGTTTGCTGTTTCCTTTTATGATTGGTTGAAAGATCCACTCGTTTGTTATATACTTATACATTAGAGGAAATAATACTCACTCAATAAGCATTGCCTCTGAGGATCTGTCCTGAGGAGTTGGTAGTCCAGCAAGTTAAACAGGTTGGGGGTGGGGGAGGAGAACAGTTCTGAAAGAGCCAGTCGTGGATAACCACCTTTAGAAAGGACCCCTCATTGGGGCACGGGGTCAAGTGGGAGTGAAAGGTATAGAAAAGGAAGGTGGGAAGCCTTGATGAAGGGTTAGAGAGGGCAGGGTGCTGCAAGAACTTTATACCTCAAGACAAAGAAAGTGCAAAAAGAAGGTAACAGTCAAATGGGAAGAGTGGAGGTGGGCACAGTGGCCTGTCCTTCATCAGAGTGAGATGGCTCAGCAGTTAGGAGCGCCTGCCTGACTTCTCTCCCAGAGGACCCAGGCTGGATCTCAGCACCCACGTGGTGACTCACAACCATCAAATCCCAGTTCTAGGGGATTCGATGTCCTCTTCTGGCCTCTGCAGGTACAGACATCTATGCTAACAAACACAGACATAATAAAATAATAAAATGTAATAAATAGCAAATGTAATAAAGTAATAAAATATAAAGTCACATGCTTCAGAGTATCTGTGTGATTAGGAAAGGAACCAAGAATAGGTTTGTGCTGTAGTGATTAGTGTTATGTATCAGTATGATATGTTATGATCAGTATCTTGCCAAGTGTCAGTATTGTGTTTTTCAAGAGCACTGAGTTTTATAAAACCCTTGGCAGGATCAGAGTAACAAAAAACAGCAGGTTGGGAGAAAATGAAGTATAAGTAAATATGGTTTTTTGTTAATAACAGTAAATAAAATTTCTAAATGCCATCTCTTTAGAATAAAGTCTTTTTTTTTTTCAGTCTGCCCTCACTGCTGTCTTTTGTACTTGATGATAAGGCTTTTTCTCTCCCTTGGTGGTGCAGATATAGGCCAGATTAGACCATACTAAAGTAGATAAAGGCAGGTTTATTAGGAGGCAGCCCTCTCCGGTGGGTTTCTTGATCTCACAGTAGAGGTCAGTGAAGTCATACATCCAGGCTAAAGCAAGAGGAGCTGGGACTGTGTCCATACAGGGTCAAACACTGACCTCCCTGTGAGGCACTCTTGAGTGGGTTGCCAGAAACAGAGAGACAAGAAGTTAACCCAGAGTGTTCTCTGTGTGGGTGGGGCTAGGAGAGGAAGGGCAGACAGTATTTCCCAGCTTGTGCAAGTTGGGGCTTTGGAGGGTGTGTGTGGTGGTGGTGGTGGTGAACAGGGTTTCTAGCCTAACACTTTTATTTTAGGTAAGTCTTGACAGAAATGTTTTAAGAACCTTGACGTTCAGTTGGTATTGAAAGCAGTACTCTACCCTTAATTACCAGGATTGGGCTTCAGACCACATAGAAAGTATAGAGCATAACGAACGGATCTGGTCTCTTGGTTAGATGCAGAGTTTGTAGATATGCTGACATGTCAGATCTGAGGCGGAGACTAGTCAGCTGCTATTTTGCTTTATTTTGTTGTTTTTTCCTTCTTCCCTTTTTCCTTCCTTTCCTTCTTTTCCTTCCTTCCTCCGCATCCTCCCTATCTTTAACTCTCTTTCTCTTTCTTTCTTCTCTTTGAGATCAGGTCTCATTTTGTAGCCCAGGCCAACTTCTTACTCCTCCTGCTTCAATTTCCCAAGTGCTGGGATTACAGCAATGTGCCACCATGCCAAGCTTCCAGAAGTATGAGTATGAGTGTTGCCTGCAGGTGTGTCTATGTAGCACATGCATTTTTTGCAACCCACAGGAGCCAGCAGGTATCTAATCCCCTGGACCTGGGGTTACAGATGGTTGTGAGCCACCATGTAGGTTCTAGAAATTGAACCCAGAACCTCTGGAAGAACAACTAGTGTTCTTCACCACTGAACCATCTCTCTAGCCCCCTCATTTTTAATAGCTATGTGAAATTTTGATACAAGTATTTGAGGACCACAGTTTACTGTTAAAGGTGGGTGCTGGGGACTACCTTAAAGACTCTAATGGGGTATCTAGGCTGAGCTAATTCTGATGTGCATTCCTTATTAAGTATTGATAGTCAGAAGGGCATGTGGGAAAATGATCTTGGGTTTTCAAGTTTGAGAGTATAAATTTAGAACTATAGCGGTGCACAACGCATGTGTGACTATATATTTGCTGTTTAGGGATGTAAACTATGACTGTTTTGTGTGTTGATATCATTGCTTCCTCTGACAATAGCTAGAAAAATCGGTGCTTCAAACAGAGCTGGAGAAGGAAAGACAGTCCCTCAGGGATGCCCTGGGCAAAGCCCAGTCCTCAGAAGAGAAGCAACAGGAGAACAGCGAGCTCCGTGCACAGCTTAAGCAGCTTCAGGTAAAGATCTGTGCTCAGACCACCCAAAGATGGTTTTACTCTGGCATTTAGCAGCCAGCTCTGACATGTGCTAAGCAGCTCGAGTTACTAGGTAGAAATGACCTCTGGGGCAGTTTCTTTGGAACACTTTCCCAAGTGCTGGGATTAAAGGCCTGTGCCACCACACCTGACCTTTTCTTATTCTTTCTTTCTTTATATTCTTTTTAAGATTTCTTAAAAATTATAAGCAGTTCTCATAGTATTCTCAGTAAAGATGCTATTAAAAATGTAATCAGTACCTAGGAAGCGCAAGGCCCTGGGTTCAGTCCCCAGCTCCGAAAAAAAAGAACCAAAAAAAAAAAAAAATGTAATCAGTTTCTCATCTTTGTGTGGGATCATACAGATCCCTGTGTGTGTGGAATCTTACTGGATGATTAATTTTTATTGAGCTGGAAAGATGGCTCAGCCATTAAAGGCTAGGCTCACAGTCAAAAAAAATACATAATTTTTATTTTTTACTATGAAAATTTAAAATGGTCCCTTTGGACCATTGCCTGATTTACTCAGTTATTAACATTGTCTCATTTTAGTTTACCTTTTTCTTTGAAATATTTTAAAGAAAAATTTGAATTGGGAGTAGTGGCTCCTGCCTTTAATCCAGCACTCTAGAGCCAAAAGCAGGTGGATCTCTGTGAGTTCCAGGACAATAGGGCTACATAGTGATGCCCTGTCTCAAAAAAGAAAAGAAAAGACCAATATATTTTTACCTAGAAATACTTACTGTGCAACTTTTACTGAAATGCATTTGCGATGCCTAACCTTAAGATGACACTGTAGCATATACTAAATGCATTTTGAAGGGACACTGGCCAGTGTGAACTTGGCAAACATGGCTCTGGATGCTAAAACCATTAGATTGCATTCCTAAAGCTGGCTACCAAGACCTGTTCCATTGTTTGGTCCCTTCCTCCTCCTGAGGCCGACTACCAAGGTCCAGAAATCAAAAGGCCCTTTGGGGACTAGAGAGATAAGGAGCACTGGCTGCTCTTCCAGAGGCCCTGAGTTCAATTCCTGGCAACCACATGGTGGCTCACAAGGATCCATACTGGGATATGATGCCCTCTTCTGGCATGCAGGCAGACACACAGGCAGACACGCAGGCATACATGTAAGTAGAATATCTACATACATTAAGAAAAGAAAGAAACCCTTAGAAACCCCCTTTGGGTCACCTAATTAACATGCCCAATTAAAATATACTACCGAATTGTAGCCCATTCTAACACAGACCACCCCTCTCTCTCTACTTAAATTATACCTGCAAGGTCAGCTGCTGCTGTTTTTGCCTGTGTCAGAGAGCAGCGACTTTAGTTTTCTTCCCCCCACTTAGTAAAGTGAGAATGGGCGTTTGGGTGTGGTCTGTGGCTGTCTGGGGTCTGAAAGGGAGCCCCCACTGTGTGGGGGGCGGTCTCCTGCACACTCAGTGTAAGGAAAAGTTTCCTTAACACAAAGCTTACTTTATAACAAAATGTCGACACTCTGATGTGATTTGTCAGAAACATGATGGTATACAAATCACAAGAGAAGATGTAAAGAATGGGGCACCTCCCTCGGGGCACTGTGGAGTTGTTGTTACCCTGACGGCCTATTTGTCCAGGAGCTGGGACTTCTCTCTTCTCAAGAGAGAACCACAAAGTATGGTTTCTTCTGGAAGTTGAAAACCTGTTAAGTGGGGGAGGACGATCTGTTGTCCAGAGAAGGCTATCTCAGGGTAATGGGGTGGGGGTCAGTCTACAGGTGAGACCTCTAGATGCCATAGGCCCTTAAAAATATATGTGCCATTTTAGGTCCTCTATTGAAATTAGAGTGCTGCCTGGATTTGCAGTAGAGTAACACTGGGAGTATTAGGGACATACAAGGGAATAGCATTCATTGCTTAGGATATAGAAACATTTGTCTTTACACTGTAGGGACATTTTAGCAGTTCTTGTATTTGAAAGAGACATCATAGGAACTTCACTCTGTAGTCAAGATATGTCTGTGCATTTGTCAGTGGTGGATGCATTTGCTGGTGATAAGTGTCCTTTCCATTTTACCTCTGTGCGCAGGACGACAACAGCCTACTAAAGAAGCAGCTGAAAGACTTTCAGAGTCACCTTAACCATGTGGTTGATGGTCTGATTCATCCAGAGGAAGTAGCAGCTCGTGTGGATGAGCTAAGGAAAAGGTTGAAGCTAGGAGCTGGGGAGATGAGGTAAGGAGAAGCAGGACCCTATGTGAGCGTGAGCCTTCCTTCCCACATCAGAGCCGTGCCTGGGACCAGCCATGAGCTTGTCCTCCTCAGGCTTTGTAATACTGATTGACGTTTCCGAAAGAGTATGGTGCAAGACTGCTTAATTCTGATAATAGCATTAAGGTATTTAAGAGTCTCTCTTGAGAGAACATTGTATTTGATCAGAGAGAACAGCCATATTGTGCACTTTGGGCAGAGAACCAGTATACAACAGGACAGTCAGGTTCATGGACATTTATTGTTAGTCTGTGTCTTCAGAATGGCAGCAGGGGTTTGATATAATGGTTTACACTGATACACTGATAGTTTATACAGTGCTTTCTCCTCCTGATGTTAGCATGAACACGTTTGTGTCAAATTTATACCTTCTTGTTTTTTCTCCTTAGAATCCATAGTCCTTCAGATGTCTTAGGGAAAAGTCTTGCTGATCTACAGAAACAGTTCAGTGAAATCCTTGCACGATCCCAGTGGGAAAAAGAGGAAGCCCAGGTTAGAGAGAGGAAACTCCATGAAGAAATGGCTCTCCAGCAAGAGAAACTGGCAAATGGTCAAGAGGAGTTCAAGCAGGCCTGTGAAAGAGCACTTGAAGCCAGAGTAAGAAAGGGCGGAGACAGCCAGAGGGCGGCCGTCAGCAAATGCCCGCAGCATGTACACCACGCTCACCCACATCACTCACAGCGTGTCTCACTGCCGTGCTAAAGTCCATTGCTGAATATGGCTGCTGATGTCAAAGCCGGGCCTGTTTGTAACAGTGGTTTCCTTGTTGCAATGCGAGTGAGCGACATCTTATAATGGACAGGAAGCTAATACCACATTTGCCAAAGTATAGCGTTAGACCAGAATCTGTTTGTTTTTAACCTGCTGATGTTCACATTGAGACAAGCATTCAAATCCCAGAGAATAAGATAAAAGCATCTTTGGTCACTATTTAGTACAAAACTTTGTTATATTCCCTCGTAAGGAAACAATAGCTTCATGGCATTCTTAGTTTGCTTAAACATATAGATATGTACATATGTATGTATGCACGTGTATGTATAAATATGTGTGTTTGTTTATAGTATGTGCTTACATGTGTGTTTATGTGTGTATGTATATATACACATAATATATACATAACACACACACACACACACACACACGTCTACAATCCCAGCACTCAGGGTATACAGGTGGGAGCATCACAACTTTAAAGCCAGCTTGTGCTGTATACCAAGAGCCTGTCTCAAAAAAAGGAAAAAGTTCTTAATTGTATTTCTTCACAGATTAAGTTTGATAAAAGACAACATAATGCAAGAATCCAGCAATTAGAAAACGAAATTCACTATTTGCAAGAGAACCTAAAAAGTATGGAAAAAATCCAAGGCCTTACAGACCTCCAGCTTCAGGAAGCAGATGAAGAGAAGGAAAGAATTCTGGCCCAACTCCAGGAGTTAGAGAAAAAGGTGAGGAGCCTAGAAAAGTAAGGGACCTGTTTTCCAGGTCCTTCCTGGTGACAGGGTCAGGGGTGGAGCCCACACTTAGCTGTCTGTGTTGCCCGCACAGTGCTGAGCAGGACCTCACAGCCAGGTACTTGTTATTCAGTAGTGGGCCAGAGGCTGTCAGGACAGAGGAAAACAAGAGACTGGGAAATGGGAGGCCCAGCCTTAGGGTCACTTAGGTGATAGTTACCGAAAGATAACAGGACGGCTTACCACCGTCGGAACACTGCCCACGTGGGTACATCCATGGGGATTGCAGATACACTCTTCATCTCCCTTCTGATACTACCTTGGCCTCTCCGGTGGCATTTTCTCCATCTCTCTCCACCCACCCAGTGTCATCTCCTGAGTCATTCAGAAATCTCCCTCACTCCACACCTCTTAAACCACAGCTTGCAGCATCTTGTTCTAATCCCAGCCTGTCTTCCTAGCCCCCACATGTGAGCGCTTTTCCAGCCTCCTTAAGCCTCTGGTTCATCGGCCTCTGGCTTTCCAGTTTCTGCTTTCCTTCTTGTCCAGCCCAAAATCCACAACCAATTACTGAGTCTTTTTTTAACCTCTAAGTAAGTAGCTTCAAGTTCCCTGTCTTTCTCCTGTCTCACTTCCCTGACTAAACTTAGATCCATACATTCTTGGAGTCTGCATGCCCTAGGAGAGGTAGAGCACCACTCCAGCACAGTGATGTCACTACAGTCTCACTGTCACATTTCACATGGCATCAGTCTGTACCAGTAAACTCGCCCCATCTCACTGTGAGGAAAGCCGCCTTCCCCTCATCTACCCTCCCTCTCTTCTCCTCTCAGCAAGTGATCTACCCTATAAGAACCTTTAGTCACCAAGTCTTGTTGACTTCCACTACCCTTGTCTACCCATCATCCTCCTGGACAACTGCTGTGCCTACCTAGCCGATTTCCCAATTCTACATATGACCCTACTGCACAGAGCAATCAGTCTGCCCTGTAAAATGAGAGAATAGTTGGAGTCAGACCCTCCTTGTCTCCCAGCCTTCACTATTAAAGACCAAACTTCTTAAGCCTAAGACCCTGCATGATTTGTCGATTTCGATGCCCTGGAAAATGTCAAGGTCTTCCCTGTCACACACCCAGGACCAGATACTGTTATTTGAAGACTTGCCCATCTGGTATGCAACTAAGAAGTAAGGTTTGGTTTTGGGAGGTTGTTTGCTTAAGTTTTATTTACTTGTTTATTCACTTTTATGTGTAGGGGTGTTTTGTTTGTGTCTATGCTATGTATCACATATGTTCTGGTACCCGCCAAGTCTGGGAGAGGGTGTTGGATTCAGGAACTTGAGTTACAGGTTGTAAGCTCCCATGTGGGTTCTGGGATTCCAACCTGAGTCCTTGGCACAGTGTCAGTGCTCTTAACCTCTGAGCCATCTTCCTAGCCCAACATTCGTAACTAAGAAAAACATTATTTAAAAGGGTTTACATTTGTGGGGAGCTGGAGAGATGACTTAGCTGTTAGGAGCAGTGCTGACAGTCATGAAGACCAGTGTCCCAAATCTAGCAACCCACACAATAAACCGGCATCGTGCATGCACCTGCAGTCTGAGCTGGGAGGGACGCTGACACGAGTGGATGCTAGGACTTGCTGACTCCAGCCTAGCTGAGAAAACACACGCCCCAAGGAAGATTCTGTCTCAAAGAACTCAGTGGGAAATGATTGGGAAGGACATATGATGCCCTCTCCTGCCTCTACATCTGCACATGTGTGTACACACACTCAGGTGCACTCACATACACACAAACCTTTCATCTCTGGTGGAGATAATACTGAGTGATATTTAGGAAGCACTAGTATGTATGCATCAGATACTATTCTACACATGTGCCTGTAGCAGGGAACAGACCCTGGCTCTCTTGGAGCGGACACCTTAATTTACTGCTTTAAATGATTCTTTTATTTTGCTTATGGTTCTTTTATTTTAGAAGAGGCGGGAAGATGCCAGGTCTCAGGAGCAGTTCCTTGGTTTAGATACAGAGCTGAAAAGTCTGAAGAAGGCTGTGGCTGCTTCTGATAAACTAGCTGCAGCTGAGCTCACCATTGCCAAAGAGCAGCTCAAGTCCCTGCACGGAACTGTCATGAGGATTAATCAGGAGCGAGCAGAGGTCAGTGCAGAGGGTTGTCAGGATGTGCTCGGCAGCACTGTCTCACAACAGAGCAGCACACAGTATCGATCCTTGGTGCAAACTTCTGTGACACTGTCTGCTTTTCTCTTTCCTGTTTGTTTGCTTTGTTTTCTTTTGTTTTTCAAGACAGCGCTTCTCTGTGTAGCCCTGGCTGTCCTGAAACTCACTCTGTAGACCAGGCTAGCCTAGAACTCACAAAGATTTGCCTGCCTCTGCCTTCTGAAGGCTGGGATTAAAGGGGCATACCACCTTTGCCAATTCTGTCTGCTTTTCTTAAGACCCGGTGGTTATATTCCATCACAACCTCCAAGAATTTATTTGGAGCATCAAATGAGTATTAAAGGATGGCAGTTTCCTTGGAGAGGTTACTGCCAAATACATGCTTGGATTCCAGATTAGAAGGCTCTCCATTCAGTCTCTGAGCCTCAAATCCTGTTTTCCTCTCCTCCTCCTTTTCCTCTTCTGCTGCTTCTGTTTGCTTGTCTTTTTTTTTTTTTTTTTTTTTTTTTTGAGATAGGGTCTCTCTGTGTAGCTCTGGCTATCCTGGAACTAGCTATGTAGACCAGGCTGACCTGCAACTGACAGGGATCCACTAGCCTCTGCCTCTCAAGTTCTGGAACTAAGGGTCTGCATCACCGTGCTCATCTTGAGTCTTAAGATGTTTATTTTGTACATGTATTTGAAAACTTACCTTACAAGCTGTTAGTGCTCTGGTGTAGTAATGGCAGTGATGCTCAACAGGACACAGATTTTAATGATCTTGAGATAATAGATTATAGGAGGAAGAAACAATGACTGAGAACCCAGAAAGACAGCCTTGGGGTGGGTCAGGCTTCACACCACATGTGCAGGAATAAGCCAGGCTCGTTATAGGATGGGAGCAGGGGATCACTGAGAGGAAGAGGGACTGGAGATGAGCGTTTGTGACAGCAGTGTCCTTCTCACAATCTGTCCATAGGAGCTGCAGGAGGCAGAGCGGTCCAGCAGAGAGGCCATGCAAGCAGCCAAGGACCTGAGTAGAGCCGAGGCAGAGATCGAGCTCCTACAGCACCTTCTCAGGGAGAGAGAGGGCCAGGTTAGTGCTGGTACCCAGAGGCACTCCTGGCTCCTCTAGTTGCTCAGACTGAGCACTGCAGGGCTTTGCTCAAAGCACTGAAGCACACTTTGCTGGCAGCACCTTAGCCTCACCTGTGCAGTGCTATAAAAATGAAAGGGGTGAGGTGCTCTCCTCACTGGTTAAAAAGAAGTAGGCTTCCTACTTACGTAGGTAAATGCACCTGAGTGTGCTCATTGGCAACTCTGTGTGTATGGTTTTTTAATAGTTCCGAGATGAGATGGAGAATGCACACGTAGGCTCTAAAGGAGCAAACTTACAGCTATTAGAGATTGCCATGGCGAAGCAAAGGGCTGAGATCACAAGACTCCGGGATGTATTAAACCTCACAGGGACAGGTAAAGTACTGTTGGGCTGTGACTCGGGTGGTTCTGTAATTGCCTGCTGCCTTTAAAGAAAAGCACTTAGCTGAAGGAAGTCCATCCCATGCCTGATCTAGAAAGCCCGGGCTTTCCTGATAAGTTAGAGAATTTAAACAGCCTTTTAGAGTATGGTATTAGGGGATTTGATTTTAGCAAGACAAAGTGTTTATACATCTGTTAGCTTTCTGCAAATTACTTTATAATCGGTGGACAGAAGGATGTCCTCTTGGTGTTCAACAAAAATAATTGCCAACGAGCAGGCTGAAAGTCAGCTTTGGAGACCTGGTAGATCCGGTGGCTCTCGTGGGGTCTCTCTTCTGTGTGGGAGAGGAGAGACATCTGTGACTGCATGGCAGCATCATATAGTGGCTTTCCTTTACAGGTAAAAAAGGAGGCATTGAGAATGTTGTAGAGGAAATCGCTGAGCTCCGGCACGCAGTTTCTGCTCAGAATGAGTACATCAGCAGCATGGCAGATCCTTTCCAAAGACAAGGCTGTTGGTATTTCATGCCACCACCACCATCGTCAAAAGTAGGATTTCTTTGTTGCTAGAAGTTTGTACTGAGTTTTCTTGAGAGCGACTTTCTTTTCCTCCCCACATTTGCGAGCAGGTGCTGGAAACCCTTCTCTGCTGAGACATGTGCTTAGGCTCTTCATTGCTTGTATCATTCTTGTAAAAATAGAGCTATCCCACAGAAAGTAGTATGGCCTTTCTACGGCCAGTGCCATGAAATAGATAAAGGTTAGAGTGACTTAAACCCAAAGAGCTGACTGAAAATGACTGTAGAGGTGTGCAGAGGTGTGGACAGAAGAGCGGGTACCAGGTTTCATCTGCTTAAAACAAGCCTCGGGCGTTCACCAGTCTAGGCCAGTCCTGTATTAGAGTGCAGCCCTGCACTCCGAACTCACGGGCGGGCCGGGTGAGTGTAATGACAGAACAGCCACACGGGACTGACAGCAGGTTTGCCCCGTGCTCAAGGGGCAGAGAGGTCTGTTTCAAGGATTCTTCTCATGAGCAAGTTCAGGAAGGAAAGCTAGATAGAGGAGGCTGGGAGGTGAGAGGGAGCAGCTTCCAGCAGGGGTAGTGGAGGGAGGAACAGCTTTTGTAATGAGGAAGGTTGCTATGGCTCTAGAAAGGAACCTCCCGCTTAGACATATTGTCGGGAGGGCTGGGACACAAGCTGAACGCTAGACTGGGGCTGGAAGGCTTAGGTACTTTCTGCCACTGTGACAAAGCATGACCAGCATTGCGCAGAGAAGAAGCGCTTACTTAGGCTCTGCTTCAAAGGATAAGAGTCCGTCATGGTTGCAAGACATGGCAGCAGGAACAGAAAGGTGAAAGTGCACATCTTGAACCACAGATCCAGAGAGTGCACTGGGAATGGCAAAAGGCTTCTCAGCACCCAGGCCTGCCTCCAGCAAGGCCGCACCTCCCCAAACAGCACCACTGACTAGGCACCATGTGTTCAAATACAGGAGCCTAGAGGGGCATTCCCATTTAAACCCACAGTCTCAGAACTGGAGAGATGCTCAGTGGTTAAGAGCACTGACTGCTCTTCCAGAGGTCCTGAGTTCAATTCCTGGCAACTACATGGTGGCTCACAACCATCTGTAAAGAGATCCAATGCTCTCTTCTGCTGTGTCTGAAGATAGTATACTCATATATAAATAAGTCTCTTAACAGTGCTCAGGGGTTAAGAGCACTTGCTGCTTAAACCCACAGGGCCATTCTTTATAAGGGGCCATCATCTATGTCACGGGAAATGAGATTACAGTTAATAGACTAGGAGTCCAGAAGAGAATTCTAGCTGAGCATGGGAGATAGAGTTACAGCAAGATGAGTTTTCTGTGCACCATTTGAATCCTTCACATGAAAAATAGAAGAGAGCAGAGCTAGAAGAGGGGAGCTGGAAAGAAGACATACTATTAAGGGATGAGCTTGCTTCCTGAGCTTGGAAGAGAGGAATGGATCCAAGCAGGACTTATCCAAAGCAGGGGGGCCTTAGTGACACTCTGAGAATCACCCGTAGGGCAACAGCAAGAGATGCAGCTTAAACACTACACTAGGGTCTCGGGGCTCTGACGTAGTCTCAGTCAGAACCTATGAGCAGAATCCTCCCAGAAACGGGAAGGAGCCAACCCTGTAACCAAGGCTGGAGGTCAAAAACAGGAAGAGAAGCCCCTGACCGCCTGTGCTGAGTGTGCACCTAGAGACGAGCCCTAGAGACTGGAAGGCAGGAGGGTAGAGGTAGCACACACCCAGGCAGCAGAGCACTGCTCTCTGGGTCCCTTGAAGGTGTGGTGTCCTCTGCCGCAGCTGCTGGCCCTGGAGGACAAGGCAGAAGAGAAGCCGCTAGCAGTGCCAAGTGCAGCTGTGAGGAGAGCAGGACGCTCGGAGGTCTGATGACTTAGGGAGAGTTTATTTCTCTCTCATGCAAAATTGGGGCATAAAATAAACTCAGACAATCAGATGACACGCCTTTACCACCTCAGTATCACGAGGACCTGTGTTCCCAGAGAATGGCCAAAACCACAGGGTGGGAGATGGAAGTTATCACATAACTTCTTGAGGAGAGCCCGTCTCTTCTCACACAGCAGTCTGACAGGACTCCAGCGACTGCTTCCATAGTCCATAGCCCTCCCTGCTCAGCCTTCCTCACACTGTTAGGTTAATATGCTGAGCCATGTGTATGGACTGCATTTCATACCTGTAATCACTTCTATTTCTATCTGTCAAAAATGAGAGTTGTGTTAAGGAAATAACAGATTCTTTCTTAGATGTCATGTGTCTCCCGTTGTCTTTGAGGTATCGAAAGGTCAGCCTTTCCGAGATAATAGGCAGTTCTACTCTCCTGTCTCTTCAGGTTTCCAGCCATAGTTCTCAGGCTACCAAGGACTCCGGTTTGGGTCTAAAGTGTACAGCCTCTACTCCTCTTAGATCACAACAGGCTGGACAGCAAGAAGAGAAGGGCAGCAGTGGACCTCTGCCTGCTTCGGGATACTGGGTCTACTCACCCATCAGAAGCACACCACATAAGTCATTTTCAAAGAGAGGTAGGCCATCACACAAGGAGAGCTGCATCTCTCTTACCTAGTTAGTAACCTTTTATTGTTCCTTGAAATCCACAGCCTCATTCCTTCCAAAGTCTTTCCCTATGCTGATATCCTGTGTGATCCTGTGTTGCTGACTAGTAACCTATCTTCCCTTAGGCTCACTATCTAAAGCCACATTTCTCAACCTCTGGTCACAACTACTTCAGAGTCAAGTGACCTTTTCACAGGGGTCACATATCAGATCTTTACAATTTGTAACAGTAGCAAAATCACAGATGTGAAGTAGCAATGAAAATAATTTTATAGTTGGGGGTTAGCACAACATGAGGGACTGTGTAATGGGTTACAGCATTGGGAAGATGGAGCCGCCAATCTGAAGATACCTGCGGCCTGCCCTGTCCCTCGGGCCTCTTTGCCTTTGTCTGTTTTCAGTGCTGTAGGTTGAACACAGGGCCTAGCACATGCCAGGTAAGCATTCTGCCACCAGTTACAGTCTCACCCCTACACCTCACGCTTTAAACCACTTTTCTGTAATCCCAAACCAGTTCATCCTCGTGGTTTAGTAAGACTGTGCTCACTGCACGGTCCTGCTCTCCACTGCTTCCTCCATTCCGACTGAGCAGCGCCTTGGCTTGTGCATCTGAATCAGGGGGTATTGTACCATTTATTTTGTCATGGTTAGTCATCCAACCTCTGTACAAAGAGTAAGGCTGGGATACGTCCACGCTCTTCATACCTCTGTGATCCTAGCATCATTTGATTTGCTGCTGTGAGATTGTTGATCTACATGACATGGTAATGCTACATTTTAATAATTTGTTAATTAAGGAAGTATTTGCTGGGATAGGGATGTATCTCATTGTTAGTCCAACCCCTAGCAGCACAAAAGCAAACAAACAGGGACTCTTTACTGGGAAAGCGCCTACCGTGTGCTTGCTTTGTTGTCAGGTTAGCAGACATGACTCCTGCCTTCAGTAGATAAGAAAGAAGTAAGCCGGGGTTGGGGATTTAGCTCAGTGGTAGAGCGCTTGCCTAGGAAGCGCAAGGCCCTGGGTTCGGTCCCCAGCTCCGAAAAAAAAAAAAAAAAAAGAAGTAAGCCATCAAGTCAGAGAGTGGCACGTGTCATAGCAGTAATCAATTCTGAGTTCTGTGTGATCTCATAACACATCTCTGTTGATGTGTAAAGCCATATTCAAGTGATGGCTGATCACATTCATAATTAATGGTAACCAAACGTGGAATGTGGCGGCTGAAAACACTTTGCATATCGATCTGCTTCTCACAACTACAGTTGACCATTTTTACAGTTGACATTTTTACATTGTTTTACATCTCTGGTATCTTGATTGAAGTACTGTTGTTTCTTCCTAAATCTGTTTCCCTACTTTTCTGCTTGTGTCTTAGAAGATGCAGACAATGGAGGAGATAGCCAGGAAGAAAGCGGACTGGATGACCAGGAGGACCCCCCATTTGTGCCTCCCCCTGGGTACATAATGTATACTGTGCTTCCTGATGGTTCTCCTGTGCCCCAGGGAGTGGCCCTGTATGCGCCATCGCCTCCTTTGCCCCACAGCAGTCATCCTCTGACCCCTGGCACTGTGGTTTATGGCCCACCTCCTGCTGGGGCCCCCATCATATATGGACCTCCTCCTGCCAACTTTGCTGTTCCCCTCATCTCCATGGGTGTGCAGCATTGCAACATCCCAGAGCACCGTGACCTGGTAAGCGGGGGTTACAACTTTTTCCATGTTGAACTGTACATTAGTGCTTATATAAAGCTATCACATACTAGAACCTGTAGTGTACATATATGAGTGTGCTCCACATGTACATGTATACCTACATATGCAGATATGTATAAACAGCGTGCAGGAATTATCTCTAGGTTGACTGATGATTATAAATTATTTCATTACTTTTTTTTTTTTTTTTTTTTTGGTTCTTTTTTTCGGAGCTGGGGACCGAACCCAGGGCCTTGCGCTTCCTAGGCAAGCGCTCTACCACTGAGCTACATCCCCAGCTCCTATTTCATTGCTTTTATATGGACAGTTGGGGTTTGTTTTCCTATTTGATGTTAGAAATAATACCTGGTACTTTACAATTTTAGGATTTTATTAGTTTTAATTACATGTATATGTGTGTTGGGGAGGGTATGCATGTGAATGCAGTGCCCTTGGGCAGAAGTGGGAGTCACAACCCCCAGAGCTGGAGTTAGTGGCAGTTGTGAGAAGCCTGGTGCGGGTTCTGGGAAAAGAACCTAAGTCCTCTGAAAGAGCATTTGTGTGACAGTTTCCCAGGAGATACACCAAACACATCTGCTCACCCCAGATAGGAGGCTACAACAGGCCAGAACGCAGACACACCACAGACCAACTTAGTGACCAGTGAGTTTTGCTGGGGCTGCTTACAGGAACATGGATGAGGGGCTACTTACAGCTTCAGCAGCAAGGCCAGCTCCAGCACAGGCGACATTTCACAAAATGTGGGAACATGAAGCACACTGCACAGCTGGCAGGCAGCTCAACGGGTTGAGACTGGCTTTTCCAAACTGACTCCCTCGAGCTGAGCCTCTCAGAGGCAGCTCATTGGTTTCTGCTTCTTCCGGGTAGCTGGTCTGCCTCAGTGCCTCTTTGCAGCTCTCAGCTTACTCTGGTAGGGTGGGGCCTAGTGAATCTGGTCAGTTTCCGAGCTGCCCTGAAGCTATTTGAGTTCTTTCCCTCCGCCTAAGGGGCTTCCTGCAGGATGGAATGTTTCAATTAAGGAGGGATCCGTTATACACAGAATAGTATTACTCAGCTATCTCTTCAGTCCTTGCAAATAATTTTTAAGCAGCATTTAATATCTGTATACACTTCTTTATTTGTAGATGTTTTAGACGACTGTGTGACTTCTTACGTGCACCTTTTATTCTTTCCCGAGGCTAGATTCCAATCTGATTGTTTTCTTACTTTTTGGTTCTAACACAGTAAACGGGTCGTTTCAGCTCCTCTTTTCTGCTCATAGCTTTTGTAGCCTTTGTTCTCATCCCTCCTCAGCCGCTGAGGGAATAATGAGGAGAGGATATGTGTTCAGGCCACAGTCCCTGCTAGCAGGTTGCACTAGGTCCATAGGCCCCCATGCAGTAATCACTCAGGTTCTCTGTGGCATTATGGGGTACACTCAGTTTGTGACAGTTCTGTCTGTTAAGCATTTACTGCTACTCTGTCAGATTGCTTTTCCTTTCCAGAAGTGCATGACTCACCAGCCTCTCATGTACTTTCCGACCTCCTCACACTTTACCTTCTTGTTTCTTGAGACTGGGTCCCGTCCCCACCCCACCCCCACCCCCGGCTTTTTTTTTTTTTTTCAAAATGCAGGCAAAATACCTCTTCTTCTGGGAACCGGTTTAAACAGTTCCCCTGCGTGCAGAGTGGAGGGAGAAGTTTGTCTCTTCTGCTAGATGCTGAACTCTGGAGACATAGAGGGGTAGTAAATTTCTAACACAGTCAACTGATGGAAGAGTTATGTGAGTCTGTCAGTTTCCTCTGTGCCTTAGGAGAAAGTTGGCTTGACTCAATTTCTCTTTCCATACTGAAGACTTAGAATTTCCACTGTTTTTCAGGATAACCACTTTAACCAATTAGTTTCAACTTTGGACAGCAAAGTGGGAGAGACACCTCTGGTATCTCTGTAATGCATTCACTGTCTGTGTTCAGGAGAATGAGGTGTCTAGACTAGAAGACATAACACACCACTTAAAATCAAAACACCAGGAAGAGCGGTGGCTGAAAACATCCAGGCAGCATCCTGAGAAAGAGGTGGAAGAGCTACACCGAAACATCGATGACCTTGTGCAAGAGAAGAAGGAGTTAGAACTCGAGGTAGAGGAATTACACAGAACCGTTGAGAGGCATCAACAACGGAGGTAAGCGTTCACCACTCTATTTTATAACTCAAAGGGTGTAGCGTCAGCACTGAAGGACATTCTCAGTCAGCGCTGCCTCGTAAAACATTCTCTCATTTTAGAAATGCCTAGATCGTAACTGGGAAGTAATAAATGTGGCCATATGTAGGTGGAACTGAGAAACAGAACTTCATTCTAGGTAACGTACTGCCCACATGGCAAATGCCATTTAGGACAGTGCACATCTAAGGTCACATGGTTAATAATTCAGATCAGCCCTTTTTGTACTTGTCTTCCTTCCCGGCCACCATAACAAAGCAGATGACAGGAATTTCAAACCCTCGATCTCAGAGACATCTGTTCGGTTTCCTTGTCCTTCTGACTTTGCATACAAAAAGCTACCTGACCCCTTTCTGTTATTTCTATGTTGTGGCCTTTAATTAGGGGATCCTCGACCACCATAGAAGGTTCTATACTTGCCACCACCGTGTCTAGAATCTGTCTCTCCAGTCTGTCAAGAGAACACTGTGACTCTGTGTCAGTTGCCTGTCTTTGTTACCCTTCAGCCTCACACAGTTCTTGCCCTGGACCTGTGGTCTCCCCGTGTACCACTTTGCTCTGCCCCCACACCTTCACACGCCTTCCCCAAGCCCTGCCTGTCTGTCTGTCCTGCCTTTCAAAACAAAAGTGACGACAGTGGGCAGACGGCAGAGTGGCTCAGGCTTTAAGTTAAAGCACTTGTTTTCACAGAGGATGCAGGTTCAATTCCCAGCACCCACAGAGTGGCTCACAAACATCTATAACTCCAGCTCCAGGAGATCCTTACGTTCTCTTCTGAACCCTGGGGGTACCAGGCACTCAGTGGTGCACATACATACATGCAAGCAAAGCATTCATACACATAAAGTCTTTTAAAGACATCAAGGTAAGGATCCCTACCTTGCCTGTTCTTTTCTTCTCAGGTATCTTGTACAGGGTTAGCCACCATTGATAGAGCCCTGCTGAGCAGTGCTGTGACCAGCCAGAGTCATCGACACGGGGCAGCTAGTTCACATGCCTCTGCTGTCTGCTCCGGTACATGAAATGCTGTCTTCTGTGCTAGTCCCTGAGCTATGGCAGCTCCCTAGCTTTTCTCACTTAATGCAGACCAGCCTGGGCCTCAGTGCTAGGGAGGCCTGTGGGGCAGGCGGAGTGAGAGACACGGTCACTGCTGTCGAGGAGTGGACAGCTGAGTGACTGAAATGGCTAAGAGGGAGAGCCACACTGAGGACACTGGAACTTGCTGTTTGCGGGTGGGGGTGATGAGGCTTCTTCTCCTGTGGATGTACACGTTAGGAAGAGGACAGAGCAGGCAGGGCATAGGCTTCACTTCTCCCACTGTAACAGTATAAAATGTTTATTTCAGCAAAATTGGGTAACAGTGTTCAGAGAAAAAGGCAAAATTATCGGCATGCCTTTCTTTAAAGAAAAAAGAAATCATCAAGGTGCTAAGTTTGATTTCCGGGTTTTCTGCCAAGCAGGCCATTTTCAGATAATTTTGTCTTGTTAACCTCGAGTTACTGAATTTTGTGTCATGACTTTTTGCCAAACCTTTTATGATAGTTTTACTGCAACATAAGAAGTCAGTCACAGAGCAGTGCAGTGTGTGGGTTGCATGCTCTGCGATGGTCCTGAGAACTGCCTAAAGGACTGGCAATCACTGTGTGGTCACTTCCTTTATCTCTGTTCTTCAGGAAAACAGTGTAGCAATGCTGTCTTGGCCAGATGCTGACCCAAGTCCATCAAGCCTTGTGACATAGTGTGCTTTTACTGCCAGGAATACTCTGTTTATAGGAAGAGTGCATGTTGAACATGTAGCTACTCTCTTCACAAGTTCCTAAATTCCTTAGCTGGTGGCACATATTTCTAATCCCAGCACTTGAGAAACAAAGGCAGGCAGGCAGATCTCTGAGTTCGAGGCCAACCTGATCTACAGAGTGAGTTCCAGGATAGCCAGGGCTACACAGCAAAACTCTGCCTCCAAAACAAAGCAAAAAAGACAAAGTACATTTTGAACATTCTTCATAGGCTATCAGTGTCCATATTGTTTGTGTTTAAAATCTCTTGATATTTATGTAATTTTTAGGGACTTCATTGATGGAAACGTTGAGAATCTAATGACTGAACTAGAAATAGAAAAGTCTCTCAAACATCACGAGGATATTGTAGATGAAATTGAGTGCCTAGAGAAAACTCTCCTGAAACGTCGCTCGGAGCTCAGGGAAGCTGACCGACTCCTGGCAGAAGCGGAGAGTGAGCTCGCATGCACCAAGGAGAAGGTGTGTCTAGTGTGCTCAGGCCGGGCTCCTGTGGGACGCAGGCAGCCTCCTGCTGTTCTCCTAAAACTGTAGAGAAAGCAATGATGGCAGAGAGCCCGCTGGCCTTCCGAGTGTGGGCCCTGGAGTCAGTCACCGAGGTTCTCTGAGTTTGCTCACCTCGTCTGTAAAGTCAAGCTAAGAATGTGTGGACTGCTGAGTGTGGATTGAATGCATGCTTTACATTCCAGACTGTGCTGTTGGAATGTCCTACGTGCCTGGCTGAGTGTGATGGGGTGAGGGGAGGTGGCTCTATGTTTGTTTTAACTTTGGACTTTCGATCTGTGTCTTTTAAATGACCAAATAGATTCTCACACAAGTCTTCCTGCATCAGGTTGATAACAAAAGTAATGATCTATTTTCAATTCCTGGGTTATAGATTTCTATTCATTTAGGTACAGCCAAGTTGGAATTGAGAGAAAGAAAGGTTCTGAGATGTTCTTTGCTGGTACATTACCTCTGTGGACTCCCAGGCCACAGTGCAGAAGAAAGCCAAAGAGGGAAGGCAACTTCCTCAGCATTTATGAACTCCATTTCCTTCAGCATCTCTGGCAGCCCTGTGAAATGGTGGTAACTCAGCTTACACGTGCAGCCCAGAGTCACATAGTGAAGCTCTGCCTTCTCTAGAGTTCTTTAGTTAAATGACAGTTCCAGAGAGAAGAAGGCCCTGGCCACACAAAGTACCTCAGGATCTATTTTTACTTTGTTGTTCAACTTGGGTCTATTTAAGTTAACAGAAACCTGTAGTTGGGACTGAGCGATTGGCTTCACCTATCCAATTCTGTGGATTATGACTGTTATTACAGAAACACAGCTCTTACCTCAAAGAGGTACAAGATTGTTTATCCTGGAGACAAATGTAAGGAGCCATGGCCTGACATTTTATGTTCTAATAGTTTCATAAAGCTTTTATAGTAACAACACACAAAAAAGTCATAACCCAAGACATTTTCAAGTAGAGAAGTAGGGGCAGCCAGGCAGAGAGACTGCAGCTGCGGGCTTCAGGTGCTATCCAGAAGCCTCCTGTTAATACAGCCCAAACGGTTTTTGGTTTTGGTTTTTAATCTGTTTTTCAAGATGTTGGATTGGCTTTCTCTGCTAGTCAACAGGGTGTTGGTCACCACACAGAGGTGGGCAAGGAATGTCTCAAGCTCACCCAGGAGAGCTGTAAAAGTCCATCTGCCTTTGCAGGCATAGCTCCTATCCAGGAATTCCTCCCGTGGTGTTGTAGACCTAGAGAAAACATATCCCCTGTATTTGTTTTAATTAGTGGCCTTGGCAGTGGGCACTCAGAGGCAAAGTGGCCACAGTGGAGAGACTCTCCTCCCAGGGACTCCCCTGAGTAGATGATGGACCCTGCTCAAGGCTTTGCTAATGAGCCAGCAGAAAGCAGCTGTCTGAAGAGATGCGGTGACATGTCTAAGTGTGGACCCTGCCAGTGAGATGTCACCCGTGGGACAGTAATAGACAGATTTACACGCAGCTGCTTCTGCCTTTGGAGGACGTTTGTACATCAGTGCAAACTAAAATCTTAGATCTATTAAACCTCTTGCTCTAGATAGACCAGGAAACCAAGTTGATTTTTTGAAAGTGTTTTTTGCCCAATCTAGCACAGGAGTGTGTTTAAAGACTAAATCCCCATGACAAACTTAGCTTCAGCTTACAGTGTCTCTAAGAAGAGTCTGTGCACAGAAGTTGGTAAATTTACTACCATTTGTTGGCTGAGTTTGATAATCACAGTTTGGAGTGTAGATGTCTCCATCTTCAAATGACTTTTTCATAAGTACTCCATCTTTGTTGACACAAATGTAGTTTTCTATAGTTCCTCTCACAGCACTTATACCATTTAAGATATTTTTCTGACCCAACATATTCTAGCATCTGCATGCTGAGACATTGTGATTTTTTAAAGACTAGATAGTATTCTGTTTTATTACACTATTTTTATTTATCAAGATTTATCTTATCTTGGGGCTGGAGAGATGGCTCAGCGGTTAAGAGCACTGGCTGCTCTTCCAGAGGTCCTGAGTTCAATTCCCAGCAACCACATGGTGGCTCACAACCATCTGTAGTGGGATCCAGTGCCCTCTGGTGTGTCTGCAGATAGCCACAGTATGCTCATGAACATAAAATAAAAATAAATCTTTAAAAAAAGATTTATCTTATCTCATTACATTTTTATGCAGTAGTTATTTGGTTCTGGATAATTTTCTAAGCATTAGAAATTCACAGCAAAGGAATGGTTTAATGTTTTTACATTTCTCTGCTTTGTCTTGGTTTTTTGTTTGTTTGTTTGTTTTGTTTTGTTTTTGCTTTTTGTTCTTTTTTTCGGAGCTGGGGACCGAACCCAGGGCCTTGCGCTTGCTAGGCAAGCGCTCTACCACTGAGCTAAATCCCCAACCCTTGTCTTGTTTTCTAAGAGTTGTCCCAGTTAATACTCCCAGTAACTATAGTGAGTGCTGCAGCCGAGTGGTTTCTAATGACAGTTTCTTCTCTAGACAAAGAGTGCTGTCGAAAAGTTCACTGATGCCAAGAGAAATTTATTACAAACTGAGTCAGACGCTGAGGCATTAGAAAAGAGAGCCCAGGAGACTGCACTTAACCTTGTGAAAGCAGAGCAGCAACTAAGGTGGGTGGAGCCCTGGCCTCTGATGTGGGTGGAGCCTGGTCCTCTGAGGTGGGTGGAGCCCAGGCCTCAGAGGTGGGTGGAGCCTGGTCCTCTGAGGTGGGTGGAGCCTGGTCCTCTGAGGTGGGTGGAGCCTGGCCTCTGAGGTGGGTGGAGCCTGGTCCTCTGAGGTGGGTGGAGCCTGGTCCTCTGAGGTGGGTGGAGCCTGGCCTCTGAGGTGGGTGGAGCCTGGTCCTCTGGTGGGTGGGGCCCAGGCTCCACCTGAAGGCTGAGGCACTCAGGGAAATGGCCCTTCCATGCTATGCCCTAAGGGCCAGAGGCATGAATGCTCTATTGTAGATTGCTCCAGGCTGATGCAGAAGACTTGGAGCAACACAAAATCAAACAAGAAGAAATCTTGAAAGAAATAAACAAAGTTGTAGCAGCCAAAGATGCTGATTTCCAGTGTCTAAACGAGAAGAAGGAAAAACTGACAGAAGAGTAAGGCCTTTGAGGGGTATTGGGGAGGGGTGGAATGGGAAGAGTTGTCCTGGAGCAGCTGTGGGCATCCGGCTCCTTTAGAGGAGGGCTGCTGAAATCCTGCCCTGCCATGTAGGCTTCAAAGTCTGCAGAGAGACATCAAGGCAGCGGAAGTCAATGAGGATCACCACCTTCAGGTTCTTAAGGAATCTGAGAGTCTCCTTCAGGCCAAGAGAGCTGAGCTGGAAACACTGAAAAGCCAGGTATGACAACAGACACATGGAAACGACTATTTTAAATGTATTTTGGATTGCTGACTAAGGCTTATTTGGTTGTAGAAAAGATGGAAAGATACAAACTAAAGTGTAAAGAATACATGTGTCCTCGAGTCGGACTTGCCATCTCCCTTTTCAGGTGACAAGCCAGCAGCAGGAGTTGGCTGTCCTAGACTCACAGCTGGGGCACAGAAGGGAAGAGCTGCTTCTACTCCAGGACAGCCTCACCCAGGCAAAAGCTGACCTCCAGGAAGCCCTGACACTGGGGGAGACGGAAGTTGCCGAGAAGTGCAGTCACATCAGGGTATGTTTGTCAGCAGGCTTTCCTAGGAGAAGTGCAGTCACATCAGGGGATGTTTGTCAGCAGGCTTTCCTAGGAGAAGTGCAGTCATATCAGGGGATGTTTGTCAGCAGGCTTTCCTAGGAGTCCAGGGCAGCGCTGAGGTTGAGAGTGCTCCAGGTTCTCCCCAAATGGAGATGGAATTCCCCTCTACGGCACCATTTGGGGTGTTGATGTGTTGGTGCCGAGGCAGCGTGTGGCCTCTGCATGCACTCTGGGTTCTCTTGCTTCTTGGCTTTCTCGTGCACTTCTGTCCAGGAACGCCCTTATCCCAGTCATAGGCAGCATTGCATCCTGCCTGTATCTCACGGTTCAGCCGCATGCAACCTGCCGGGGTTGGTTGGTTGGTTTGTTGTTTTCTAGGGTGCTCTTCAGGAGTTTCTTTATCTTACATTTAATCATAACTGCTTATGTCCCTGGCATCTCACTTTGTGACCTTGTCCGTGTCCTCAGCCTTCTGCCTCTGATGGTCGCTGAGGCTGGGAACAACCTTTGCCTGGGATAAATAGCACAAATACATCTGCATGAACATAGGTTACTTTTTCATATTATATGTAGATGTTGGTGCAAAATATAGTGCTTTGCTTAAGTACCAAAGGCAAAAAATTATAATTTAATATAAAATGTAATATAAATTAAATTACAAAATAAATGTTTGAGATAGAACAGTAACAGAACTGACTGGTGTAAGGGGGATTTTGATTCGTGATTCACAGAGGAGATGATTTTTATTTACACACAGGAAGTAAAATCACTTCTGGAAGAACTAAGTTTTCAGAAAGGAGAACTGAATGTCCACATCAGTGAGAAGAGGACTCAGCTCACACTTATAAAGCAGGAGATAGAGAAGGAGGAAGAGAATCTTGAGGTAGTTTTACAGCAGCTGTCGAAACATAAGACTGGTGAGTTTAAAAGGCAAGCCACAGAATGTGAGGCTGGCCACGTGTGCACTGCAGGTCCCAGCAAGTGAGCCCAGCCAAGCCCCCTCTGACCGGTAAGCTCAGTGCCGAGCAAGCTGGGAAGGAGCTGGACGCTTCCTGCAGCTCCATCTGTTAGGGACTATTTCAAACAAAAGAAGCGTGTTGGTGGCTGGTGAGCATGGGAGGACCCTCACAGCTGGGAGGGGTGTGACCGAGATGCTTGGCCAGGGCTTCCGCACTCCAGACAGTCCAGCGTGCCAAACCAAAGTGCAATCCTATTCATCTAGGGCGTGTCAGCCCTGATATGTGTCACAGCAAGATTCACACTTGGGAAACTGGAAAGAAAGGGCTTGTGTTTACACTTTAATGACATGTGAAAATATGAGGTGAGTCCTCAGTGTGGGAGGTGGCCCAGCTATTTACTTACTCCGGTTACCCTGTTTTCTTTTATGTGTTTATCCCTGTGTATGTGCACAGCCCAGAGGAGAGCATCACTTGTCCTGTTGGATCACTATTTTATGCCATTGAGACAGGGCCTGCACTTAGCCTGGTCCCAGTGATCCTCTTGTCTCTGCACACCTCCCCAACACATGCACAGAGCACTGAGTTATAGATGTCCACCAGCAAGTCCCAGTGCCCCTTCGTCTCTGCACCACACCTACACATACACACCGGGAGTTACTGGTGCATGCGCAGCCACACCCAGCTGTGTGTGTGGGTGCTGGGACCCAGACTTGGGTCCTCATACCTACATAGCAAATGCCTTTACCTGCAGAGTACTGGAAACCTGACTGGGGCAGGAAGAGAATGAGGAAAAAGCGATATGCAGACTGGCACACAGAGAAGCAGGGGTCGGGTGTGTCATGCTCACTCTACAGCCCAGACGCTCGATCATTCTGCACAGCACTACAGAATTTGCATAGCATGTTTGGAATTGGGCCAGTGTTGGTTGGGCAGCCATGTGGTTGAGACTCCGTGAGTCCCTTATCCTAGAGGACTCAACCTCACCTAGACGTCCTGGGCCTCTGGTTCTTACATCTCCCTCCCCTCTCTTCTGATGCCCCGGAGCCTTCTGAAATGTTCTGGAGGGGCCCAGTCTCCTAGGAGCTCTCTGTAGGCCTGGATAGCAGTCTCGGGCTGTAAGTGGCTGGGAGGACACAGCTGCAGTAGCTATCATGTGTACACACCGTCAGCACTCACACTCAGGCTAGGGGAAGTCAAGTCAGCTTCCTGTCCAGAGCTTCCCAATCCCCCCAACCCCCGACTATTGGTCGGAGGCCATGTCCATGTCAAACAAAGTGGAGTCCTGAAATAAAACACCCCAAAATTGTGTGTGTGTGTGTGTGTGTGTGTGTGTGTGTGTATGAGAGAGAGAGAGAGAGAGAGAGAGAGAGAGAGAGAGAGAGAGAGAGAGAAAATATGGACATGAAGTCAGGATGGCTTTGGGGAGTTGTCTCTCATATCCATTTCTTAGCATGTTCATTAGTACTCACCATTGGCTGTTGGGCTGCTGCCCCTTTTCCAGATTTTCTGCAGAGAACAAATACCATATTTTCAAGTTTTTCCTATCTTTTCATATACAATTGCTTAGCTCATTCTATGTGGATATAAATGCTCCTAGAGTCAGAAGTTTACTGGTTTTGGTACAACGTTTTTAAAAATTTGTGTTGGATTTTGGATTTTGTTTGTTGTTGTTGTTGAGGCAAGGTTTTTCAGAGATCCACTTAACTCTGCCTCCTGAGTGCTGGGATTAAAGAAGTGTACCACCGGTGCCCAGGACAAATTAATGTTTTTAACAGTGCTTTCAAAAAGATTTTTCCTTTACTAATGAAATTAATACCATTTAAACAACACAACAAAAATTTTTTTTCACTTTCTAGTCAGTCAACAAGGAGTAATAGTTTGTTCTGTTGTATTTCCTGGTTCACAACATTGACCTTGCTTGGTCTCTCTGTCAGAACTAAAGAATGTTGCAGACATACTGCAGCTTGAAACCAACGAGCTACAAAGTCTGAAGCTACAGCATGACCAGAAGGTGGTGGAGCTGGAGAAGACTCAGGTCGACCTGCTGGAGGTATGCACAGAGGAAAGCGCTGAGCCTGTGCCACCCCAGCCTCTCTTCCAGGATGTCTGAGTCTCTTTTCTCTGCCTCAGGGGAAGCTAGAGCTAGAGAGTTTGCAGCAGACAGCTCAGCAGCAGAGACGGGAGCTAGAGCGGCAGAGACAGCTCCTGGAGAGAGACAGGCGGGAGACAGAGCGAGTGAGGGCTGAGACCCAGGCACTACAGTCCTGCATCGAATGTCTGAATAAAGAAAAGGAACATCTCCAAGAGCAGTGCGAGAGTTGGGAAAAGAAGTCTTCCCACGCCAAAAGGTAAGGGCAGGGATAAAAATGTGGAGGGTAAACATGAGACCAGAGAGCTACTCATGGGGGTGCGTGTCTGAGATCCCCTCACCCACCAAGGAGGAAGGAGCACTGCTGTGGATTTGAGGCTGCCAGGCCTGCACAGTGGGTTCCAAGCCATCAGTGCTACTTAAGGAGAACCTATCTCAAGACAGCAGCAAAAGCCACACATGGCGATGCACACCTTTAACCCCAGCACTCAGGAAGCCAGCACAGTCAGATCTCTGAGTTCAAAACCCATGGAGTGACTTCCAGGATAAGTCAGGGCTATGCAGAAAAACCCTGTTTCAAAAAAAAACCAAAAAAACAAAACAACAACAAAAGAGCAAAAATTATAACAACAACAAAAACAGAAAAAACAATATTGTACAAACTTGATAGCATAATTTTCTGATACCATTTTTTTCTTGGTTACTTTTTCCCTAAAGTTCCCCTTTAAGAACATTTTTAACAGACTACCTTGCCTGGGGTCGATGGGTGGCTCAGTCAGAAAAGCACCTTTCGAGCATGAGGGGTTGAGTCTCTAGGTCTCCATGGTAAAGCAGACATAGCAGACAGGTGACAGATGCTGTAATCCTAGCAATGGGGACTACATAGAGACAAGTGCATCTCTGGGCACTGGCCTTCCCTCCACCAGCTGCAGGCCCGTGAGACTCTGACTCCAAAGGGGAAAGACGAGCAGAATGGGGGCAGCTCTCAGACCCCCAAGCTTGTCCTCCAGGACACACAGTCTTGATGGAAATAAAGGGAAAGGAACATTTTGTTCACTGCTGTGAGAAGACACATTTGTTCTCAGATTGATCTATATATTCAAAACAGTTGCAGTCAGAATCTCACTGAGTTGTTTTCTTTTCCTTTTTTAGAAAGTTATAAGTTGGTTCTAAAATTTATAAGAAAATGCAAAGAACCTACAATTTATAGAATTCTTTAGACATACCATCAAGAAAAATATTAGAAAATGAGAAAGGATTTAAGATCAACACACTTGATTTTAGCACTTCATATAAATGACAGTAATCAAATCCTGTTGTACTCCACAGCACATAAGTGGGTCCACGGCACAGAACAGGGCACTGGTCCTCACCCTCCCTAATGCTGCGACTGACCTTTATATTAGTACAGTTCCTCATGTTGTGGGGACCCCTCACCCAACCATAAAGTCATTCTCATTGCCACTTCACAACTGTCTTGCTACTGTCGTGGATCATAATGTAAATGTCTGTTTTCTGGTGGTCTCAGGAGACCCCTGTGAAAGGCTCTTAAATCCCCAAGTGGTTGAGAACTTCTGGAATGCGGGTCTGCAAATGAACTTTGATGTGTGAAGTACAGATTTTGAGAAAGATTGAAAGGCATCTTTTCAAGAGGGAAGTAGTCATTTTAGACAATGTTAAAAGAGTTGAAAATCCAAA
Organism: Rattus norvegicus; assembly: GCF_021556685.1. Taxonomy (NCBI): domain Eukaryota; kingdom Metazoa; phylum Chordata; class Mammalia; order Rodentia; family Muridae; genus Rattus; species Rattus norvegicus. The sequence goes on from NC_141536.1 coordinate 17,391,247, forward strand.
ATAGAAAATTTGATCCATATTTCACTATTTTAAAAAATGGAGGATCTGGAGAGATGGTTCAGCAGTTTGAACGCAGGCTGTTCTTCCAGAGGACCTGAGTTTGAGTCTTACCACCTAACATGGCAATGCACAACCACGTGTAACTCTGGTTCTAGGCAATCTGACACTCCCTTCTGGCTACTGTGAGCACCAGGCATACAAGTAGTGTACAGACACACATACAGATCGAACACGTGTGCACATAAAACAAGCCAACAGAGCGCCTCAGTCGGGAAAGGTTCAAGCCTGGGGCGAAATGAGGTTAATTCCCTGAGCTGAGCCCACCAAATAGAAGGAGAGCACCAACTCCTTAAGTTGTCATTTTACTATCACACATGTACCATGGCACATGAATACCCCTTCCCACTGAATAAATCAGTGTGAAATTAAATGAGCCATAAATGTTAAAATATAAAACTGAAAATAAGACCTTTGTGACTTGGAGTAGGACAGAATTCTTAATTAGACTCCAGAAGCGTGATCCTTAATAAGAAGAAAGACACACACTAAAGCACAAGGGTGGAGAGATGGCTCAGTGAGGACCTGCGTTTCAGGAGCCAACACCCAATACAAAGCTGGACCTTGACCAGTGGAGCTAGGTGGACCCCATGGGCCCACTAGCCAGCAGTTTAGCCAAAAGAATGAGTTGCGGGTTCAGGGAGAGAGCATCTGTCTCACACATGCCTGTGCAGGTAAACACATCTTACACACATGAGCTCACACATACACAGAAAAGTAAAGAAAACGACGTTTAAAGCTGACAGGACAGAAGAGACGAGGACTCAAAGCCTGGCAGTCCTGGTGACCTTGGTCAGTCCTGGAACCTATATAAGAAGGACAGATGCCAGTGTGCACCTGGGATCCCAGCCATGCTGGAGAACAGCATAGCAGAAACGTGAGCCAGGGCAGACACAGCCACTGGAGGCTGTCCCCTGCCCCGTGCTCTGGTGAGTGCACGGTGGTAGGAAACACGTGATCTTATCAGAAACCAGACAGGTGTGTGGCACTTGCTTTAATTCCTGCACAGAGGCAGGTGGATCTCTCTGTCTACATAGTCTACATAGTTCAGTTCGAGGATAACTAGAGACATGTAGAAAGACCCTCTCTCAAAAAGCCAAAAGAAAAAATAAATTAAAAATAAGAACTAGACATTTAAATGTCACTCAAAAAGAAAAAAAAACTATTAAAACTAAAGAGAGATATATGACAGCAGTTAGGAGAAAAGACTTTGAACCAGGCTGGTAACATAGGACTTAGGTCTACAAAACATATGGTGTAAAGTCTTCAAAACTTGATAGAAAATAACTTATTTTTTTTTAAATGGGCAAAAGAACATATATTTGAACGTATATTTTTATAGAAGATACATAATGGAAATAATCACGAGGGAAGTCCAAGTTAAAGCCGCAGTCGATCCGTGCTCTAGAACGGCTGATCCGTGGAGACCCTGTTGCACATGAAGCTATGTCCCTGCTTTGTCAGTAGTGGGTGAGCTGGCAGGCTGCTTGTCGCTCACTTTGATCTTGTTTTGTGTTTGGAATTTTGACATGTGTTTTTGTAAAGCTTTAACTTAGTGAATCTTAAATCTCCTATTTAAAAATGAGTTCTGGCATCTTCTGTCTCCAGCCTCACCCTCACCCCAACGTCCACTGACCGTGCACTGTGGAAGGCAGTGCTGCCCCTCATCCACATAGTGTGGGCGTTTTCTCTTTAACAGTCTGCTTTACTCTGTGGTAGAGTTTTAGCAGCTACCGAGGAAAGCAACAACACGGAGCAGTCCAAGCTGGGGCAGCTGGAAGTGAGCGTCAGGAAGCTGCAGCAGGAGCTGGAGCTCCTGAGCCAAGACAAGCTCGCCCTACACAGTGATAGCGCCCAGGTGCAACAGCAGCTGCAAGGTGAGGAAGCTGTGACCTGCAGGCTGTGACTCCGCCCACAGCCTTGCCCTCAGGCGATGGGATTGGTGCAGAACGGGGCATGAGATTCCTTTATAAAATTAGATTATGGATTTAATCATACCACTCTGTGAACATACTAAGTCTAAATTGTACAGTTTAAGACACACATGGTACATGAATTTCATCTTAAGCTGGTCTTTTAAATCTAATTTTTATGTTTCTTAAGGAACAGTTTAAAAATAAAGCAAAAAAAAAAAAAAAGGTTAAATACAAATTATTTTGGGGCCAATGAGGTGGTTCAGTAGGTAAAAAGCACTTGTCACCAAGCATGACAACCTGAGTTCTGTTGTTCAAGGTCACAGTAAAGGGAGAGAACTGAGAACTGACGCCCAGATGTTGGCCTTCATCCTCCACACCCCTGCATGGCACAGGCTCACACTCACTCTCACTCACACACGCTCACACTCACACAAGTACACACTCACACAAGTACACACAGTAATTATGAATTGTCATCACCCTCAGGTCATAACTGTATGCGGGGGAGGGTGGAGAAGGCAATAGTAAAAATGTCTTCTATTACCATTATTTCTGATATTTATTTAGGATAAGTGGCTATGTATTTATAACTAATGGTGTGGGGTTCTAGCATTTATTATCTTCTAGTCAAGATGTATATACTGTCTCATTCAGTCTGTGCGACACAATAGACCTGGTGACACACCTATCATTCCAGCACTCAGTAGGCAGAGGTAGAAGAATGGAGTTCAGAGCTCACTGGGTTCATCATGAGACTGTCCAAAGGAAAACCTTCGCAGCATTTTTGACATAGACAGCAGTACTTTATCCATTTACAGATGGTGATATACATTGTCTTCATGAAAGAGTGTAGGATATACTCATTCTTAAACCATGCATCTCACCAACATGGTTAGCTGAATGTTTATGAGATCGTTAGTATAGGCATATTTTAACCCCACAGGGTTATACATATTCCTGTCTTTTAGCATCATTGCTCTAACAAAAATAAATGTAAACTCAGTTCTGATGTACTTTGAAGGGGGATCCAGTGTGTATACACAGATGCTGTATGTATACTTACAAAGATCATTTTATGAATGTTTTGGTAGATAAACGGGAAGCCTTAAACTCCCTGCAGAAGGAACTGGAAAATACCCAAGACCATTTGAACCTAGCAAAGCAGGTAAGGCTCAAAGTATAATTGGCCTTTTACAATTTGCACTATAGCCCCACAGGGCTCCTTACACAGCGTCCTAAGGTCACCTACCCAGCACCACAGGGCCTTGCTGCACAGCATAGCCTTCAGGTGAGGCATCGGTCCTTGGGTGGGTCTCTAACCTCTTTCAGCTCCTGATTCAAGTTTACCCAAAGCTAAGAGTAAGTAGGGTAGTAGTTAGACGAGAGTCACACAGCAGTTCCCAGAAGCCTTAGCGGGGATGCTGAGGTGTAGGACCCACGTGCAGAGCAGCATCTGTCAGGTGTCGACTAGTGCAGCTGGTGGCCTGTGCTTCTGCCGACCTTCTTCTGGGTGACTCAGTGTCAGTCTGTGAGAATAGGGCTACAGTTTGGCTTTCAGAGGACTTCAAGCAAATTAATAGAAATACTAATTTCTCTTCCTAAAGGTTTCTAAGACATAAAACTTTTAAGACGAAAAATCTTTTTTTTAAGAAGTCAGGTTCTTATATTTCTCTGTGTTAAAATTTTTTTTCAAAATTGTTTTAACGTTTTTGAACTTATCTAAATATTTGAGATAGTAACAAGGCTAACTCTTGTGTTTAGCACCGTTGTTTTCTCAGCAGTCCTGGGTTACTTGGACTTCTTCCTGTCTCCGTGACAAGGCAGCGAAGCTTTCCCTGCGGTTTCACTGTCCTCCGTGTTAGGCGCTAAGAGAAGGAAAGCCAGGAATGAACTTCCAGTCCTGAGCACCTTTCTCTAAGTTTGCTGAGAGGATAAAGGGGGTGGCACTTGTCAGATTTGGCGGGTTCTGGACTGACACTGGTCACCTTAGGGAGTGGCTTTGTGAGGCATTTCACTGTGCTCTTTTGCCCAAAGGACCTGATGCACACCACCAAGTGCCAGAGTGCTCTGCTCAGTGAACAGGCACAGCTGCAGAAGGACGTCAGCCAATGGACTGCCCGGTTAGAGAGCTGCCAGAAAGAGACGGAGACAAAAGAGCAGCAACTTCAGGAGCTTCAGGATGAGATCAGAGAGAGCAAGCTCCAGCTAGACCAGCAGGAAATGGTACTGTACTCAAAGGGGGTCGCTATTCACTTCGTAGGGCTCTGTCTCCCACCTCCCTACCCCAGACCAGGCTGCCCCATGTACACTGTGTGACTCTGGTTAGTATAATCTATTACTGTTAAGTCATCCACATTGCTTCTGTAAAGAGCTTAACAGTCACATGCTAATTAGTTAGCAACCGTGTCCTCTTCTCACAGTGGCTAGGCCCCTGCTTCATCTTTATAGAGCACTAGCTTTTATTCTGTCTGTCCATCTCCCCTCCCCTCTCTGTAAGCACTTCTCTCTTTGAAACTCGAATCTGAGGATCACACCTGGGACATTTGTTCTTTTATGATCGACTCAGGTTATTCTCTCTTCAGGTGTTTCAAAAACTCCAGAAAGAAAGAGAAAGTGAGGAGCAGAAGTTAGTGGCTAGCATAGTGTCGCTGGAGCAGCAGCAGGGACAGCTGGAGAGGGAGCTGATGGACCAGAAAAGCAAGCTGGAGTGGCTGCTCACAGACGTGTCGGCCGCTGAAGGACGCCTCAGGACCCTGCAGAAAGAGGAGCGGTGCACTGAGAGCCTGGAGAAGATGCTGTCCCAGGCCAGTACGTTCACTGCAGACATCAGGTGGGGGTGGGGGGCTGTCCTTGTAGTCTGCTGGAGAAGACCCAGACCTGGCCACCCAAGGAGGAGGCAGGAGAACCAAAGCAGGAAGGAAGGCAGCGTCCCTGTGAAGGATGGTCAAGGTTGCAGGGAAGCAGGGCAAGTGTGTCTTTATGACCATGTGACCCTGAGACTGGCCAATGTGTCTCACGTGCCTGTCTGCCTCTTCTAAGAGCCATGCACAGGGCCGTAGGACATCAAGGTGGGAAGTCAAGAGGCTCTGAAGGACAGGCTATTCGGGAGCTGTACAGGGGGCTCAACTGTTCAGAAACACAGCATCAGCAGCCAAAGGGTGCGTGCAGGAGTGGCCAAAGTTGGGATTTACTTTGGAGTCGGTTTGCTCTCTCTGGGCGAACCTCTCTTGAGCCTGTGGAGTGGGTTGGGTTGGGGCATGCTTGGGAGAGCCAGTACTGGAGGGAGACAGCAGAGGAGGGAGCATGCCACTCGGTAGGCAGCCTGCCCGTGAGGAGCACTGAGCTCTACTCACTGCTGGCCCAGGACCACTGGCCAAACCTTCTGAGCATGCTCACTCCCCTCCCAGAACAGCAGCTTTCAGAGCGGGAGCAGCAGCTGATGGAGAAGTCGGGTGACCTGCTGGCCCTGCAGAAAGAGGCCGATGGCATGAGGGCAGACTTCAGCCTACTGAGAAACCAGTTCTTAACAGAAAGGAAGAAGGCAGAGAAGCAGGTGGCTGGGCTGAAGGAGGCACTGAAGATCCAGCGGAGCCAGCTGGAGAAGAACCTTCTGGTAAGTAAGCTGCCCTGGGAGTCTAGAGAGAAACAACATTTACACCAACCTGACACACACATTTCACATCTACACTGCTTCCCTGTGGAGAAGAGAAATTATCCGTCAACCCAGGCCCTAACTCCAATGGTTGAAACGCAGTGAGACCTGGTCACTAGCCCCAGAGCAGCTCTGGCTGCCAGCAGGGAGGCCATGCTGTGGACCGCACAGCACAGTAGAGAGAGCTGTGCACTGGCTCAGCCTACTCGGGCTCCGGGTGTTGGGTTGGTCGGCGCCTTTGCAGAGCTGCAGTCAGAGCTTGTTGGTGACTTTCTGCCCTTTTCGGTCAACAGTGATTTTTATCAAGCATAATAAAACCAGGAAGCCTGGTCCACCTTGCTTTTACCCTTGAACTAAGGGGAGTGGGGTGGTGATTACATCAGTCAGAGCAGTGAGCACAGTGGATTCCCAGGAATGTATTTTTTCAATGCTCTCTGTTGAATGAAAGACATCTGATACATTTTCCAGAAGGTGGTGTGCTTATAACTGGGACTTAAACAGAACGATCATAAAGATAGATTTAGATGTCTAAAATTTAAGTTGGCCATGGTGGCATACTCCTTTAATCCCAGCACTCAAAACCAGAGGCCGGAGGATCTCTGTGAGTTCGAGGCCAACATGGTTTTACACAGTGAGATCCAGGACACCCAGAGCTGCTCAGAGACCCTGTCTCAAATAAACGATAATCCCTACAACCCATGAAGATATCGTTGCCTTTTCAGGGATCACTGATGGGGCTGAGGAAGGGGAAAGTAACTTGTCAGAGGCAGTGCTGAAGATCCGACTTCAAACTCTGAATTCAAATTCTCCCAGTCACACTACACCTGCCTCCAGAGTGCTCCATTTTACAGCTGTACAAACTGAGGTCATGCTTGCTAGTGAGTGTGGAACCCCGTAACTACACCTGCCGTTTGTGACTGCGAGTCCTTTGCCTCCCTCTATGCTAGGAGCAGAAACAGGAGAACAGCTGCATGCAAAAGGAAATGGCGACAATTGAACTGGTAGCCCAGGACAACCACGAGAGGGCCAGGCGCCTCATGAAGGAGCTCCGTCAGATGCAGCAGGAATACCTGGAGCTCAAGAAACAGGTGCGCACCCCAGAACCCCAGCTGGCTAGCCCAGGCCACCATGTGGGCTCGGTACACTCCCTCCCGCAGGGTGCAGGCAGGGTTTATTGGTTAGTATCTCTTTAAGAGGAATGAGGGAGTTGTGGAAAGCTGACTGTAAGGTTCAGGTTAATTTAGACATACACATAAGGAGAAAGGATTGGTTGAAAACATACCCTTAAAGTTAAATTCAGCTAGCTTTTTAAACCGATATTTATTTACATATTTGTTATGTATGAGTGCATGCGTTTGTGTGTGTGCCCCCACACACTGTGGTGAGTATGAGGAGGTCAGAAGACAACCTGTGGGAGGCAGGTCTCTTCTTTGAACAGGGTTCTGGGATTCAATTAAGGTTGTCAGGATTAACAAGTATCCTACCTGCTGCACCAGGTCAACTAACTGGTTTTAAATGTGTGCAGGCACAGCACCTGAGCGTGCAGGTCCACACGTGTGTGGAAGTTGGGGACCCCTTGGGTATCATTCTCAGGAACACCAGCCGTGTGTTTTTAGATAGGCTGGCTGGCAGTGAGCCCCCACACCCGACATGTTTGTGTGTTCTGGGGCTTGAGTTCAAGTCCTCATGCTTGCCAGTGCTTTACTGACTGACCAATGCATCCCTCAACCCCTTGGCTAACTTTTTATGTTGTGTGTGTGTGTGCATGTGCACATGTGCACTTGTCTGTAGCAATATACATCTGTACACATACATGTGGAAACCAAAGATCAAACCCAGGTATCATTCCTCAGAGGATGGTGTCTTAGTCAGGGTTTCTATTCCTGCACAAATATCACGACCAAGAAGCAAGTTGGCGAGGAAAGGGTTTATTCAGCTTACACTTCCGCATTGCTGTTCATCACCAAAGGAAGTCAGAACTGGAACTCACACAGGTCAGGAAGCAGGAGCTGATGCAGAGGCCATGGAGGGATGTTACTTACTGGCTTGCTTCCCCAGGCTTGCTCTGGCTTGCTCTCTTATAGAACCCAGGACCACCAGCCCAGGGACGGCACCACCCACAGTGGGCTGGGTCCTCCCACCCTTGATCACTAGTTGAGAAAATGCCTTACAGATGGGTCTCATGGAGGCATTTCCTCAAGGGGGGGCTCCTTTCTCTGTGATAACTCCAACTTATGTCAGGTTGATGCACAAAATCAGCCAGTATAGATGTCATTTTGGTTTTTGACAAGATTCCTGTCTTGATAGTTGCTGTTGCTGTGTTAACACCATGACCAAAAGCAACTTGGGAAGGAAAGGGTTTATTTCAGCTCACAACCCTCAGGTCACATTCTCTGTGAAGGAAGTCAGGGCAGGAACTCAAGATAGGAAGTGAAACAGAGGCCACGGAAGAGCACTGCTTACTGGCACGCTTCTCATGGCCTGCTCAGACTGCCTTCTTATACTACCTAGGACCATCAGACGAGGAGTGGCCCCACCCACCATGTGCTGGACCTTCCCTCACATATCAGTCGTGAAAATGCCTGATGGACTCACCTATAGGCCAGCCTTATGGAGGCATCATCTCCATGGAGAGTCCCTCTTCCCAGATGACTGTAGCATGTGTCAAGTGGGCATAAAACTAACCCACAGTCTCTCACTGGGACCTGAGGCTTACTGCCCCTACATCAACCTGTCTTTATGCCCCTAAACACTGAGACTACAAGCATATGCCACCATACCCAGCTTTTTATGTGAATACTGGAAATCAAACTCTAGTCCTTATGTATGGCACGCACTGTACTAACTGAACCACCGCCCCACCTTTTTTGTTAAGAGTATTGTTTGGTGTGAGTGTGGGTGTTGCATGCAGTTAAAATGGTTCATGTAGAGGCCAGCGAAAGACACTGAATGTCTTCCTTTAATTGCTCTTACTGCCTTCAGACAGGGCCTCTCACTGAAACTTAAGCTCACTGTTAGTCTAGGCTGGCTGGCTGTCCAGCCAGCCCCAAAGATTGACCTTTCTCTACCTTCCCAGTCCTGGAATTGCAAGCATGGCCCCCTCACCCAGCCTTGTGGGTTCTGAGGATTGAATTCAGGTCCTTATGCAGTGACTTACCTGTCCAGTGTCTGTCGATCCTTCACTGTAAGTACAACCAAGACTTGGTTCTGAGTCCTGCTGTTTGACCCACCACCTGCTTAGGTGGCAAACCAGAAAGACTTCGAGAGGAGGCAGATGGAGGTCAGCAATGCAATGAGGACACTGAAGTCTGAGGTGAAAGACGAAATCAGAACCAGTCTGAGGAATCTCAACCAGTTCCTTCCAGATCTACCAGCAGATCTCACAGCTATTTTGGAAAGAGATGATAACTTAAGAGAGCTGGAAAGCGTGAAAGAGAACTTCCCATTTACCACAAATGAGAGAATTTTTGAAGAAAAATCCAACTTTCCCCAAGTTCACATCATGGTAAAGTTTGTCCTGCTCTCCTCAGGCCTTAGTGATAGTTTGATTCCCACCTCCCCCAGTAAAGCTAAAAACAGATTTTGGGCCTCCAGGGTAGGAGGGAAAGAAGGTTGGCTCCCACTTGTAGCAGTTGGTGACTCATTGGTCTCCTTTTCTCTCTGAAAAAGGATGAACACCGGCGTGGAGAAGCACTCCGTGAGAGACTGCGCCACCGTGAAGATCACCTCAAGGTTGACTCTTAAAAACCAGAGAAAGCCCCTGAGATAGTTGGCGTGGGAAAAGGTTTCCATGTCCACCCTACTGAAGTGCTCAAGGACACTTACAGATCACACTGTAGACGCTGACCACAGATAGCAAATGGCTGTCAGCATTGAAGACCATTTGAATTCTAGGGCATTGGATATATAGCCCAGTGGTACAGCACTTGTCTAGCACATGCAAGGCACTGGGTCCAACCTAGAATCCTGGTGTGAAGGGCTCTTTAACCTCTATAATGCAGGTCCTTGACATAGGGTCTCTTTGTGTACCCTAGACTATCCTAGAACTACAGGGCAGCCTTGAACTATCTGGCTATCTGGCCTCAGTTTCCCCAGTGCAAAGATTAGTGATTACTGCCATGCCCTACCCTCATTCCTGTTTATTAAAGTCAGACTTACTTATCAAACGTGAAGAAGCTGAGAGTTCAGGAGCGTTTCTTCCGTGTAAACCCCACATCTGATAACATTTTCCAGGCTCAGCTTCGAGACTCTATGTCTAAGCAAGCAGAAGTATTGATCAAAGGAAAGCGGCAGACAGAGGGCACCTTACACAGTCTGAGGAGACAAGTCGATGCTTTAGGAGAACTGGTCACTAGTACCTCCGTGGACTCAGCACCATCACCCAGTCTGTCTCATCTAGAGTCTTCCCTTGTAGAGGACTCCCAACATGGACATAGTCAGGTAAGAGGAAGCTCTTGAGTCTAGAGTCACCTGGAATATTTGAAAACTTTGGGGTAGGTGGTCCAAGAAGACTTGGGATTGAAATGCCACCCTCAGCTGTTTTAGCAAAAACCTATGTGACTGCCATCTCTGGAGAAAGTTTACCTGGTTTATAGGTACAAAAACGATTGGTTAAGCCGGTAGCTTAGATGGTGAACTAGAATTGGAGATAGGATGACCCAGGAGAGATTTGTGTCCTCGACCTCTAGATTTCTTTCTTTCATCTATTTATTTCTACTTGTTGATCAGTAGAGCGCAGACCTTCGGGGTTGGAGAGCTGGCTCAGCGGTAAGAGCGCTGGAACTTGTCCCAGATGAAGTTCCTAGCACTCGCATGGCAGCTCACAGCCATGTCTGCTTGCCAAGGACCCATCACCTTTCCTGCACAAGCACAGGCACCTCAACAGTGCAGACGTGCACGCAGGCAAGACAGCCATACACGTTCAAAACATCTTAGACCTGGGAGGTTAATCTCTCAAAGAGAGTTCAGATTTCATTTCCTGTCTGTAAAACTCTGGATCTCAAAGGTTTCCTGTGTGGGACTTAGTTACCAATCAGTTAATAGGAACAAAAAGTAACCCGTGGAACTGGTCAACAGTAACGCATAATTATGAGCAGAAAATGGCTTCCATATTCCGGTGCTTATTCTATGTACATCCTAAACACTATACATACAACACCCCATCTAGAAAGCTACACATTGTCCCTTTATATAGGTAAGGAACTACAAAAAGTTGTAAATAACAGGTCAAGAGTATGGCAAAGGCCCAATCAGGATATAGCAGCCAGCCTACCTTTACCAGAAAGCAGCGTATCCTGAGTAGACTGTAAATCACAAGGAGTATCCAAGGACAGTTTGTAGTGAGAATTTCTTTAAATACAGGAATGTTAATTACAGATCCCCGGTGTGGGCTATGGGGTGACTTTAGATCACCCACAGCGCTGACTGAGTTACCTCATGCTCCAACAGGGGGTGAGCCTGCCAGCTGCTGACTGTTTCCACAAGTGTATGACACTTGGAATTCTGGGGACTCTTGAACGGGTATTTAATGCTAGAGCCCCAGGGGGGATGGCAGTTGCTCCTGCTGCTGAACCAGTTGGTGGTTGGCTGCTCTTGGTTAAGTGGTTGTGTGTTAAAAAGAAAAAGAAAAAAAAAAAATCGAGAAGAAACGAGATTTCCTGACTGCAAAAATCAAACTTGCGCCAGGGAACTCAATACCCCTAATCAGCAAAAAGTAGTCTAATGATCTCAACCCCCTCTCCATCCTTCCTCTCCTGCCTCGTGTTGGGAGACTGGAAGGGTGGAAGAGGAGTGGAGGTGGTAGAAAAAGAGACTCACTAGTAGCCAAGTTTGGATGGAGACACAGTCACCTCCTTGATTGGCCTGAGGAGCAAATGGCTCGCCTAAGGCACACACCTAATGGGCAGCAGCGCTAATCCGGGTGCTTACCTTAACACCAGTGGTTGAGACAAGTCAGGTAAAGGCCCAGATTGCATTGCCCACCAGAGCTTAAGACTGTAAGGCAATGGGTACAGAAACACACATGGGCCTTGGAGGTGCTCTACAAGATAACGGGGGCACAGGAGCATTGTAGGCAATTCAGTCTGGGGTTGTCATCTGGGCCACTGTGACAATCCCACTTTGAATTGGGTTGGGATTGGGGCTGGCTTCTGTGGCTAAAATCAGTTCCCTTCTTTTCAGAGCTCCTTCCAAGTTCTGCAGGTTCCATCAGAACCAAACATTTACCGCCACTGAGTGTCTGCTTGCAGGTATGTCAGCCACCCAGCAATTAAAACACCTGGAATTCTGGCAGCCCCAGGAAAACTAACCTCATCTTTCATCATTTTATAACATCTTAAAGCATTTTGGGGACTGGGGATATGACTTAATGGTAGAGCACTTGCCCAGCATATATACACGTCCCCAGAGTCAATCCCCAGCACTACAAAACAAATTCCAAAGCAGTCCTAAAGCGCATTATTTTGCCAGTCACCATGCCACCACCACAGAGGTTTAATTCATCCATTCTGCTTCTCTCTTACTGTAGGAAAAGCAGCTCCTGCCAAGGCCAGGAAAATGGTCATGTGTAAACCGTAGAGGAAATAGCTACTCTCCTACCTCACTGACATCCTAATGGAATGTCAATGTCACTATCAAGACCCTGTGAAGATGAAAGTGCACTGTAGCTCGCACCATGTACACCTGGGTTTCTGTAAATCACATACACTTGTGGACTAGATGTGTGTATTAACATAGGACGGAAGCGGCTACTTTTTACCTTTCTCTTCCAATCTTGGAACATTTTTATAAAGCCAGTGAAACCACATATACTGAGTATGTCAAGTCACCAGAATGTACTAAAAGCCCCTAGGCGTAATTAATAAGTTATTATTTTTGATTCTGATCCAAAATTTATTTTTAATATGAAAATAAAAGGTACAGTCAATTTGTGTCTGCCGTCTAACTTTTCACAGGTTACCTTCATTCCAAGACAATAACAATACTCCAGCCATTTCTTCCACTTTTCACCTGGTCTACTTAGCACTGGGTGCTTCATCACAAGTACCTATTAAGAAATCGCCACCCTTAGGCTGCTTTTCCTTAGCCAATTTAATAGTAATTCTTTGGTGGACAGTGTCAAGACTATACTCTAGAGACTCAGCTTTGATGGTGAGTGTATTAAAGTGGACAACCCCTAACCATTCAACTCTATGACTGACCCATTTCCTTAGGAGCAAGAGCAACTGTCACAGCTTTGTGGCTTCAACGGTCATAAGATGTTGACTGTCTTGGCTACACAGCCTTTTGAGCCACAGTCAGCTTTGCACCATGTCAGCTCAGCACAGCACAGCAGTCCCTCACTACAGCCACCTGGCTAGAGTTACAGAATACATAGAATTACAGGAGAAATTAGACGTCACACCACTTACTGTGCATTATCTAGAAGGCATGTATTTCCAACACAAAACTTGTCTTTTGTATTTTTTTATTTTTTTTGGTTCTTTTTTTTCGGAGCTGGGGACCGAACCCAGGGCCTTGCGCTTCCTAGGTAAGCGCTCTACCACTGAGCTAAATCCCCAGCCCCATCTTTTGTATTCTTATACTTCCACTTTATGTCTTTGTAAAATACTTAAAGGTATGGACTAATGGCAACTATTGACACAGTACGGGAACAGGACCTAGTGAAGGGGAAATATTCTCTCATATTCCCACATAAATCTTCATCTCTACCACCACATAAATAGTAATGGAAACTATCTGGTCACTTTTGTTTATGGTGAGGGAACTAAACCATCTATTTCTTTTAAGGTCGCATTTAAAGCCATCCTCAAAACAGCTTTCAGGGGGGGTTGGGGATTTAGCTCAGTGGTAGAGCGCTTGCCTAGCAAGCGCAAGGCCCTGGGTTCGGTCCCCAGCTCCGAAAAAAAAAAAAAAAAAAAAAAAAAAAAAACAGCTTTCAGAGCACCTGATTGCTTGCTTAGTATTGTGCAGAGTCTGGGTTTGACCCACCACACACACCAAAAACTTGCCAGTTCCAGACATCTAAAAAAACGACTTTGTACAGCCTTTACTAGTACCATGTGACCACCTCCAACCATCATTTCATCCAACACCTCAGAAAAAACAACTACACCAGAGGGGCTCCTCCACAGCAAAAGCACAGCGAGACACCTACACAAGGACAAGCTCCTGTGAGTTAAAAATTAACAGAAATCCACTCTGCCCAGTCTCTGGCTCTCAGATGTTGCCAGATATGACAGTCTGCTTCTTTATCGTTAAGCTCCCAAATTTATTACAGTGGTTACACATGCAAATAGAATCTGGGCCCACATACAGAAGAGTGAAAACACTATTAGCCACCAATGTGCTGGCCTCAAAGATGCAATATACACGGATGAACCTCCAGCCCAGTTGGTAGTTTTTTTGTTGCCCAGACCTCACCATACACTAAGCACAATGCTGCAATAAAAATTGATAGTTCAAATATTCATTTGAAAAATGTCTCACAGTTCAAAAATAATACAACTACGTTCAATTTAATCTAGATACAGGTACTTTATTTACAAATATTTAGATAATAGCATTTTGTTACATCAAATAAAGAGTACAGCAGTCTGAATAAATCCTTCTGTCACAAAAACAATTGAGACCCACTGTAACTAACTTTGGGAACTGGGGTATTGCACCTAAACAGGCCGAGGGTCTTTACTTTGTGATTGCCACCTTATATCCCCATGGGTGATTTGTTCTGTAAATATATACACACACCAGCAGGCCATGGTCCCTGGGTGAATCCCTTGTGATGCAACAGTATATAAGCAAATGGATCACGCTAAGTCTTTAACAGAACATACCAGCCTACGCCAAGATTCCTGTAAGTTAAACAAGGACAAAAACGGTGAATCCACCCAAAAAAAAAAAAAAAAAAAAAAACCCGAATCCTATTTTCTGCACATTCCAGTTTTGGCTTTTATTTAACATTGACTATACAAAACTCTGGAACCACATGTTTATAATCCAGAAGATGTACTTTTACATTAGTGTCTGGTAAAGAGGGATTTAAAATGTGTATTTTAAACACAGCATTGAGCTAGGAGCATTTTATATAATGTGCTCAGGCTTACCTACGTGCATTTCCAATGACCTCTCAATTCTCAGCCATTTTAAACTCTGCTAGAAACCAAGAGAAGGGAAGAACTGAGTGAAGCAGGTGCTGCCGAGATCGCTTCCTCTTGCAAGGTGGTGTTCTTCCCGTGGCCAGACCACCCAGTGCAAAGCAGTGACTTACGTTATTTCAGTGCACACATTTAGAAACACCTTCCCTTTTACAAAACAATTTATGCCAACATGACATAAAATAGCCCCTCAAACTATGAACACAAAGGATAATACCAAATTATTTCACTGTAGTGTTAAAAATGCACAATTTAAAATCCCTTAACAGCAGACCTGTGGTTCTGGCTATCTGGTCCAGAAGTTGACCATTCTAAGATAAAGGTATAAAAGCTTAAAATGTGCAATATTAAACCCAGCCTTCTTCCTTTTTCTATACAGTAAGGCAAGAATGCAGCCTATAACACAAAATGTTTACAAAAAGAAAAGCAGGTGAGCACGTTGATTACACAAGAACAGTTAAAAAAAAGAAATCAGCAGGTAAGCCCCAGTGGGAAGATGGAATAGAATCCGCTAGTGTTTCCGCTGATGCCAGGAGCTCTTTCCAGCATTATGTCTGTCCCCAAACACTGCCAGCACCAAGGAGTGGAGCCAGTGTTACTTGTGAACTGCAGCTGTGTCTATTTCCTTGTGTGAAATGGAAGAGAGTAACATGGTCACATATAGGTCACACTGTACAAACTGGTATTTTATACTGTTCCAATGCCAGTAATCAATTTATTTTCTTCATTAAAATAATATACACAGAAGGTATTGTTAGTTAGGTTCCTTCAAATTTTATACATATTTACTTTCTGTTAAAGAGAAAAGAATAAGATAGTGTAAAAATTTAAAAAAAAGATAAAGCTATTAAGCACAAGAAAAGATAAATGGGTATTTTTCCCTGTGCAAGGCTAAGACAGAAGCAAACCTCATCAAGAAAAATGCCACCCCTACAACAGGGAATTTATCCAACAAAAACAAAAGCAGTTGCAGACCCTTTTCTCTACCATCAGAAGTCATTTCACAGCAGTGAACTTACTGGCTACAACAGACATACTCAACAGTTGAAAGATGGGAGAAAGGCTGAAAAGATCAAATTTAAACCGTACAGTTAGACAAAGCCTTGCCAAAGGGAAGGTAAAAATCAGGTCCAGCATCAGTGCTCAGTTTAAATCATAGATTGGTGACAAACCTATCACAAGGACAATCAAAGGGGGAAGTCTAGATTTACCATGCAGGAGAGATTTATTACTCTACTTGCCTTTGATAACCTGATTACATCTAGTTGTTTAGCAGTTTAGTATTGTTAAACTGTTTTTACAAGAGTTGTTTTTTCTTTTTTTAATTAAACCCAGTAAGATGTACAGAAGACAAGAAGGCAGTAAAAAGTACTGCTTCCAACAGACAGAGGTGAAAGGTCAAATGAGGGACCAGAGCAAAGAGGTCACTAGCAGCCACAGCCTTCTCTCTGGGGTTGGGGTTCACTGGTTAGCCGTCCTCCCTGCGGGGCTGAGGGTTTGTGTTGTACACCAGACTCGGCAGCATTCAGATCCAGGCTTCCATCCTGAATGTTCTGATAGATTTTCTTGGCAGCCTCAAGAAAAGCATCTTCTACATTCTCTCCCCTAAAAGACAATCAACAACTTTATTCACAAAGCACAGCTTTCTAGAATATGTAAGGCATTTACGCTGACCTGCAAACCTTTAGTGAACTGTCATGTCTTCCAATTAGCCACTGTCATCTAATAGGAGATTACCAGAAGACTGGGCTAAGAGAACATCGGTTTGCGAACTTCTATCTTCTACTCACTGCAGCTCTCTGTTAATACATTGCATGACACCTGAGATAGCCACTTCTGAAATGACAGCAGGTTCTCCAAATAAAACTTCTCCAAATGTGCTGACAGAATTCCAGGCTTACCAGTATTTTATAAACAGCCATGTGTAAAACTATGCTATCTTTATCATGTGATGGCAACACAGTCATGTTTAACCATGTTCACAGATCGGCTTTCTTGGGACTAAAAATTTGAAGAGGTTGGCCTGTCCTTGCCTGGTGTGGATATAGAACGATGACTGGGGAGTGCTGGGGGTCAATGCTGAACTCCAAGGACAATCAGGAAGTGTTCACTGTGCCCCATTAGCCACTGAGTACATATGTCCTTGAATCATTCTTTAAGGTGATCATTAATGCTGTGTGAACATGCTGGCTGAGCTGCATGTTCAAGATACCAACCTTAACCTTGGCTGTGAGAGTCAGACACTTGTGAGATTGCGCCAGCAGTTTCATGTATTGACCTGGGACCAGGGGACACGATGAGGTACAACTCTTTAAGTTACAAAGGCTCGCACTCCCTTGTACTGTGAAACAAAGGCTTCTGCTCACTGCTCTTCCTGCTGTGGGCACTGTCACAGCCTCACTACACAGCACAGCTCACATGGGTGTCTACAGCATCACCCACTTACACAGCACATGATTCTACTCTACGTGGAACTGAAACATGATCTAGATTTTAGCCATACTTACGTTTTTGCACTTGCTTCAAGGAACAATAAGCCTAAAAATAAAATTCAGACTAAAATTAGAACATTGCAGAGTCAGAAGCACTCTTCAGTCACATGTGAGCAGGGCCCACACAGCTGCCCGTCCTCCTCCTCCAGCCCTTATGAAGGAGCACGTGTCTGAGGCAGGGGCAGATCTGCACTTATCATTCAGTAGCTGCATTACTACGAACATGTACCACAGAAACAAACACTTCATTTCCTTACTCAGATTTCTGAAAAGGTTTTTTTTTTTTTTTTTAATATTAAATAACCTGCATGATCTAAAACTCCTCTCCTTTAAAACTCCCACAGAAGAGTGTTAAGTCTTCAACCCACCGTTTTCTTCAGCAAACTGTTTGGCTTCTTCATAGGTAACATCTCTCTGTGCTTCCAAATCTGCTTTATTTCCTATGAGAATTATTACCTAATTTGTGAACAAAAGAAAAGGTGTCTTAGAACAAAAATACCTATGAAAATTCTCAAATACAAAAGTCTTAACAAGACAAAAAACGACCCCTAAGTGCCCTGGACTACAGAGCCTTTACAAAGGCAAGAGCACCAAGAAGGACCCTGGCAACAAGCTGGGTGGGGGACTGACAACGTGCCGTAAGGAAGAGAAGGCATATTTTAGATTTGTGAGCCCCACAGGAGTTTTGCTGAATATTATTTTTATTGTTGTCACAAGTCCCTTAAAAGTAGAAAAGTCATTCATTAGGTGAAGATGGCTCACAAGCCAGTTAGTTCATATCTGGTCTAGGCCAAAGAGTAAGCAAGATTAGTAAGAATGCCCTAAAATTAAATGCAAAGCACCATAACCATGAACATTCCCTGGAGGAGGCTTGTGGCTTTCAGGTTCTCAAAAGATTCTACAACCCTGAAGAAACTTGAAAACCACCAGTTTAACTCATTCAGGGTAACAGTAATTACCTTCCCCTTAAATTAAAATAAGACAGAGTTAGCGGAGGGCATTAGAACCCTAGAGAATGCAAACTGTGACGTAGAGACAACACTGTCCTAGCTGATGTTATCCCAGGAGGGTTATAACTTTCTATCACTAACTAGCAATGCTTCTGTCTGTGAAAGAAGCTGGCACGGGATAAACACACAATAGGTTCGAATCCTTGGACAAACATCACCTCACCGTCTACTTTGGAGTTTTACCAAAGTAAAACTGTTTAAAGACTAAAGGTAAGAAAACAATGGTGTTTTGGTTATTTAAGGCACAAAGGGCAGAGATGTCAGCCCCTCTTCTGCCTTTCTGCCTCTTTTAACAGATACAGATGTTAGGAAACAATGATTCCAACCAACAAGTACTTCCCAACTTTTTTGTCCACATAAAATTAGTACTTTGTCTCTTCCACTTTCAAATGTTGGGGTCCAATGAACTAATCAATTATTTCTATATAAGTTAAATGGTATAATCAAAAAACATTCTTCAAAGTGCAAGTGACCACTGACAAGGGAAAATAATGTTCATAGTCATTTGAACAATAAAATAATGACACTTAAAGAGAAATCCAGCCTAGGATAGGGTCATTATAAGACAGGCATTCAAACCAAGAGGTAAACCTTCTAGACTGAAGGCTGGGCAGAGCATGTGCCTAGCAGGCACACTGTCTCCATCACTTCCCTCCACCACCACCCTCTTCAAAAAGAAGTATTTTCTCTTCCCAACTACACGTCAATCTCCAGTCTCTACTGCCCACCCCCCAAGAGGTCTGGTAACAAAGAGGCACAAAACAGTAACAAAAATGAAAAGTACATACTTTTCCCATAAAAACAAAAGGCAATTTCATAGAAAACAGTAATATAAAGTAGGCTTTGAAAAACATTTTTTAAATTCTTTAGTAACTCACAGAGCCATATTATACTCTCAAACCCAGAAAACTAACATTGGTACAATTACAGCCCTAAGATACCCATTTTTTCAAACCCATTTCTGTGACTATGTCCACATGTGGTTCTGGGCAGTGCAATAACACTCACCAGCTGTCATCTCCATCTGGGCACAGAACTACCATCACCACCAAGAAACTGCTACTGCTGATTCTGCACAGTTCTATCAGCCACCTACCCTTCACTAACCAACCCTTGGCAATCAGTTTGTTCTTTATCTGTCTACAGGACTGCCATTTTGAAACACGCCAATGGGATCATAAAATATGTAAGCTTTTTTTTTTTTTCGGAGCTGGGGACCGAACCCAGGGCCTTAAGCGCTCTACCACTGAGCTAAATCCCCAACCCCTGCTTTTTAGACTTTTAAACTCAGCAAAATTCTCTTGAGATTCATCAGTGCTGATGCCGTTACCATAACTCCTTCTTTGGTGTGGCTGAATAGCTCACTGTAGTGGGGATATGTAAAACCAAACTGTTTTGCTATTCACGTGTCTGTGGTAGCTGGCCTGCTTTTGGTTTCTAGTTATCACAAATAAAGCTGCTATGGACATTTATCCATAGGCCTCTATGCATAGCAACAGCGAATTTAATATAAACAAAAACAAAAGCTCTAGGCTCCATACTAGCAAAACTGGTCTCTCACCACTCATCCTCTCTTACCGGTCCAGGCCTCTTAGCAGCACAAGAGGTACAAAGCTAAGGGAAACACTGTTCTTCTAACAAACACCCTCCAGGAAACCCACCAACACTGACACCCCTGTAAGCTGGCTTCTGCAGAAGGCCCTGCCCGTCTGCGCTCACCATCACTGAGCCATCACCACATTTCTAACTCATCTTTCAGGTGGTTTTATGGCTTCTCTGTAAACCTGAAGCTTGTTTTCTCTGCTAGACAATAATGGCAGCTGTCCTTTAAACATTTCAGTATCTTTTCTGTCTTGCTAAGAAGTTAATTATTTAGAGTATATAGAATACTTACTTTTAGTTGACATTTTATTCAGATAATTACAAATTCACATGCAACTGTAAAAAATCAAAAAGAGCCCTTGCACAGTTTTGCCCAGTTTCCTCTGATAGTAATATTTTACAAACTTAATCCAGAAGCTTTTTAAATTTATATTTCAGATTATAATAACTCTGAGAGCACCACCTCATTCATAGCTTTGGTTTTTGGTTTTTTTTAAGATCCAGACATAAAAAATATAATAAAAATAGAAAACCTGGAAGCAACCAAAACTAAGAGTTTTCTTCAATTAGTCTAAGAATAAAATCAAGATACTTGGGACTGGGGACGTAGCTTCATAGCAGATATCTGCCTAGCGTACCTGAGGCCTGGGTCTCTAGCATCAAAGAAAATATGAATGCAGTGAGTGAGTGAGTAAGAGAATGAGGGAATAGTCTCTTATTCATACAACCCAAATGACAAGATCTCACCAGTACAAGGCTTGCCCTGTGTGGGTTAGCTGTAAACCTCTCATACAGTTAGGTATTAACTTACAGTGTTTGGGTTGGTGAGGTTCCTTGCATCTGTCAACCAGCTGCTTAAGTGGTTATATGTACTTCTTCTGCAAAGTTAAAATCAGAATGTGTTGGTTCTACACATGATTGCCATTGGTTCAGAACAACAACAACAACAAAAAAGAACCAGGTATGATGTGCCTTACACTGTAATCCCCACAACTCAAAGGCTAGGGTAGGACACAAGTGCCCTGAATTTGAGCCGTCATGGCCCTAAGTGAGTCCCTTGTATTATGGCTTGTACTACAGTGAGACCTTGTCTCAAAAACAAACAAGCAAATAACATATAAATCTATACATACATATACAAACTTTAATTGAAAGATCCAAACTCTGTGTATTTCTACTTTAACAGGATGGTTACTCCAAAGAACAGCTGTAAACAGAACCAACCTAATTCTCAAAACTCTAGCCAAACTTTGTGCTTTGTGCTTTGAAACAAGGTCTCACTCTGTAGGTCAAGCCATCTTCCCTCTCTTAATGTAGCCAACTTTCTCTCAATCCTCCCATGTCCTGGATTACAGGTGCGTGCCATCATACCTGGCCACCAACTCATTTTTAAATAGCTCAATATCCAACTATATTAAGGATATCAGAAATATTTAAGGCAAATGTATATAAACACACCAATATGCAAGCAAACCACAAACTATTCAGAACCAAGATTTGCAGTTTAGACTCAAAACATTCCCTAAAATCATCCAGATGGTCTAGTCACAAATTGGAGAACAGTACCAAACATGTACCCAACAACACACTCAGGGAGACAGTACCTCTGCACCTACCCTCTAGTTACGACTCTAGTCAGAGATAAGGCGGACACACTAAATCAGTACACCACTCATCTTCGCTAGACTGTTCTTTTACTTTCTTCTTCCCTTTTTTTTAAAATGCTTCCCAGGCCAGCCACCAACTTGTGATCTTCTTTCCTCTACTTCCTAAATGCTAGAAGTTCCTTGTCCATACTACTCTGGACTGAGTTAATACAGAGATTAAAAACTGCCTTTAAAAAGGGCATTTAATGCATTCATCTAGAAATTCAAGACCTCAGCTACCAGAAAGAAAGCTGTTATCTTGCAGCTCTTACTTGCAAGGTGGTTAAAGCACCTGGAGATTCAGACTGTGGTATATGTTTACTTTATCTGAGCAAATTTAAAAAGCATGATGTCATCTGCACTAATCTAACTTACCCTAACACAACACATCCACACGCAGACAGGTTCCACGCTAGGATGGCTCAGCTTTCTACTTCCTGACTTCACACTACGTTTACAAGCGTACTCACTGCATTCTGACTGTGGCAAAACTACTGACATAACAAGCTTCAGTGTCAGCTCAGGAAAGTGCCTTGTAACAGTTATAGCTGACACCAAAGATAAAAACTATTATCAAAGCGGGAACTTCTAAGTTGCAAAATGTTAAGGATTGATAGAAATAATTGGTAGAAAAGTGTCATCACTCTTCCAGCAACCTGAGACCATGAATTATCTAAAGTCACCGAGAACCTAACATCCAAAGTACTTTTTTCAGTAAATATTGAAATATAATCAATCACCGTAAGCCCTTTAAAAATACAATTTACTTTTAGCATCACTACAATCAAATTCTAAACCATTCACAGGACCCTCAAAAGAGAGAGTCTGTGCTGCCATGCCCTTGCGATCTTCCTGCCTATTCTAGGTCAGTATAGAGAATCACCTGTGGCCTTTTAACTTACATCTGATATGTATCAGTCATCCTTTTTACAGCTCAAAAACAGTTCACTGTGTGGATATGCCACCTGATTGATGTGTATCCATTCCTTTAGCTGATGGACATTTCTGCTGTTTCCATATGAAGTGCTTTTGATCACTTGAATACACATAAATTTTACCACAATATTACTATACTTAAAATATATATTTAAAAGCAAAATAAACTGCATGTTAAGCACACATCATATTTCAGAGTATTGGTAATGGACGGGACCTTTAATTAAGTCATCAGGAATGCAGTAATAACTCATAATGAGGCAGTTCTGTACCACAGCCAGGTTTATAATCTCCCCACAAGACCATCTACTGATCATGTACCAACTGCCCATACAATGAAGAAAATTAAAACTTACCTTACTATTTGCTGAAAATCTACCGAGGCTTTATGTATATAATTCTATCAGTCCCTATAAATATTCTAACGCGGCATTTTCAAGAGTGTGTCAGAGTGAGAGGAGTCACACAGCAAGGGGCTCCTTCCCTGTGCACAGCTCAGGCTTCTTATGCTCAGCCTCTCTGACTCTTCAAAATGAGCCAGCACAAAGCTTTTTCTCAGTCTCCAGCTCTCACTTGGTCCCACTCACTGTCTCTGTCCCCTCAGGAGGGAGGAGCTCTTCTTAGGAGTGCTTTGGCTGACTCTGCATCATGATGAGAGGCGACCAGTTCATTTTTATCTCACAGCAGAGAAAGACCTGTTCAGGTCTAGTAAGGGGCAGTTTGGCTACATGCTCCAAAGTCAAACCTTTATATTCCTGTTTTGTGACCTCATATCAAATGCTCTGAGTTTCTAGAAAACACCATGTTGTCATGAATTGAATCTTGATGTAGGGTTTTAAGTCACTTCAATTCGTGGTAGAAAAGTGAATTTAAGTAAATGAGTAATATTCAAACATTCATTATACTCCAACACCAAAATGAACCAGTCTACTAAGTGTCTCATGCCTCACTGCTCCTATTCACAGAGGTGTTGATTTTAACACACACCGAATAGAATTCCTTAGCACTAGCTTGCCTTCCTGAAGTGTAAGTTTCATATAAAGCCGCCTCTCTTCAGACAGCTAACTCTGCAGTCTGTGTTCTTCTTTTAGGCCCCATTATCCCATGGTCTTTCTTTCACCAACTTCTAGAGAAGATCAGCATGTTAAAAAGTTTTTCAAGCTTTAGAGCAGAAGTCATAAAACCCCAAATAAATTAATTTACGGATATCCAATTACAAACTAAAGGAGACCCAAATCAATAAAAAAGAAACCATACTGCCCAAAGTAGTGGTTTACTTCAAAGCAGGATGTCATCTTACCTGGTGATGTCATACACCATGAGCGCACCTGCAGCTCCTCTATAGTAGCTCCGTGTAACAGCTCTGAACCTCTCCTGTCCTGCTGTATCCCAAATCTGCAGTTTGATTTTTTGGCCACTAACTTCAATTATTCTTGTACCAAATTCAACACCAATTGTGTGAGGACAATCAGCCATAACTGTTGGAGAAAAGAAAATAGCCTAATTTCAGAAAACTTGTGTGGAACACAGCACAAAAATGCCATGTTCTCAGTTGTATTTTGCTTATCAGTTACAACATACTGACCTTTTTCTCCACCACCCTCAATAGGAATTGTATTCTAAACTTTAGCCAGTGATAAAGACAGAAAAAATTCTATTAATTATTTCAAAATTGATTATAGTGAAAAAATGATACATACAGAAAAAGTGTCTAAGATTTTGGGGGTGGGAAGCTTGAGAGATGTCACAGTCGTGAAGAACATTATTTGCTGTCCTTCCAGAGGACCAGAGTGTAGTTTCCTGTACCACCTACACTGAACAATTCCCAACTGCCTATAACTTTAAGCTCCAGGGAATCCAACACACTCTTCTGGCCTCTGTGTGTACTAGCCACATGTAACATACACATTCATATATACCAACATGCATGATCATGCACACACACACAGACACACAGACACAGACACAGACACACACACACACACACACAAACAAGTTGATAAAAAAATACATTTAAAGTAAAAGAAAAGATAGGGTTAAATTTAACATTTTACACTTTTAAAAATTAATTCGTACTATGTAGTGGTGGCTCACAATGTTTAACCCCAGCACTTTGGAGGCAGAGGCAGGTGGATCTCAGTGAGTACCAGAACAGTCAGGACTACACAGAGAAATCCTGTCTCAAAAAAACAAAATAAATAAATCCAAACAAGCTGCCATGATGGGGCACACCTTTAATCCCAGCATTCAGGAGATAGATGTCCTTGGGTTTGAGGACAACTCAGTCTACACAGTCAAGTCCAGGTCAGCCACAGCTACACAGTGAGACCCTGTCTTTATTTATATATAAGTAAATAAGTATAACCAACATGAATATAACCATACATCATGAATTTTTTTAAAAGACAATTTAATTGGCAATAATACTGTATTTTATCTGCACCTATTAGAAAATCATGGGTCTAGAGAAATGATTCCACAGTTAAAAGTGTATACTGATCCTACAGACTTCTCGAGTTTGGTTCCCAGCAGCACATCAAGATGGCTCACAACTACCTGTAAGTCACTCCAATTCCTGGGGATCTGTTGTTTCTGGCCTCTAAGGCCCTTGCACTCACATGTACATAATCCTACAAGCACACACATAAACACACATACTTAAAAATAAATCTTTTAGGGGTTGGGGATTTAACTCAGTGGTAGAGCGCTTGCCTAGCAAGCACAAGGCCCTGGGTTCGGTCCCCAGCTCCGGAAAAAAAAAAGAAAAAAGAAAAAAAAAAATAAATCTTTTAAAACAAACTGTAGAAAAATAATCATGGCACTTTAAAAACCCAAGTGTAAATATGGAGACAGGTTATAATCGGATGCATAAAATACACTAAAAATAGTGCTTTTTAAAACGTAGAGAACATGAGGATAAAGTAAGCTACTTGTCTTTTTTACCTTTCATATTGAACTTACACTTTTTTTCTGTAAATTGATGAAGCAAGCAAGATTTTCCTACTCCCATATCCCCTGTGTAAAGAAAGCAGACGGCAGTTATACTTCTCAGCCTTCATGCACAGCATCACTGTATGCAATAACTGCTGCGTAACAGAACATCATGCACATCACACTGCAGCCCCTGCATCTTCCTCCTCAAAAGGCAAACTGAGCACTTCTAACTTTAGCAGGATAGACTAGTAAACAACCAACAAGGTGAATAGTACTTGTAATCTGAACTGTTTCCAAATGGGTAGCCCAAGTGCATTCATTGGCCTATCCAAACGAACTATCACAAAAGCAAACGGAAATAAATAACAAATTAAAAATTGGAAGCTTGGCTCACTATGTCTCGTTTTATCTCTACATTACAGTAGATGCCATCTCACAAAGCTATACAAACTTGACATGGCCTTTCTTGTCTTTTCTTATTTACAGGTTGTGTTTTATTTTCCATTGTGGAGATCAAACACAAGTCCACAGCCAGGATAAGCTTGTAAGAGCTTTTCTACTGGTCTGCAACTCAGCCTACCATCTGGGCTTTTCCAGTTATTTACAACCACTCATGGATAAATGCATTAAGACAATCTGAGCAAGGTCTTGACATTTAAAAAGAAACAAAACTCTGTGTGTGTGTGTGTGTGTGTGTGTGTGTGTGTGTGTGTGTGTGTGTGTTTCACGACCAATTCTGAATCGGTGCTCTCTCTCTATTTTGGAATTCAAGAGGACCTGAAACTTTTAGGACATTGGGATATTTCAGCACAAGCAGGAAATTAATTTTATAACCCCAACACTAACATGTTCGCAGGTGGCCCTGAAGAACAACCACCATCATTTCACTACCCGGGGCCATGATGGAAAAGGCATGTGTGTCTTCATCAAAAAGCTTTAGTTCTGAAGTCATCAAAAGCATGCACGTCTGCAGTAGTATGTTCAGGTACTGATGTATAAATGTTCCATGTGTTAGCTTTCTTTGGAGGACAAGCATACACGTTAAGTAAACTTACCGATAATAATATACTTAAAGATGTAAGAGTAGTTGTACGGTGCAGTTGCCATGGTGGCACTGAAAACAAAGAAAACTATGTTAATTCAGCAAACGTTCACAAGTTATAGAAACCTATGACTGCCGCCCTTTCCAAACACACACACACACACACACACACACACACACACACACACACACAAATACATACACATCATTTAAAAATATCATACATATTACGAAAACACACTGACTATACAAACAAAATTTTGATCTAAGTCAGTAAAATTCCCAACCTGATCACAAACTCTCTTTTTTTTTGTTTTTTTTTTTTTGTTTTTTTTTTTGTTTTTGTTTTTTTTGTTGTTGTTGTTTTTCTTTTTTTTGGAGCTGGGGACCGAACCCAGGGCCTTGCGCTTGCTAGGCAAGTGCTCTACCACTGAGATAAATCCCCAACCCTCACAACTCTCTTGAATGTTACTTTAATATTCTCAAGTGATCCACAAAAATATGAAAAAATTGTTTCAAAACACTCCAAATTTTTACTCGAGGAAATATACGAAAAAAGGAGTAATATCAACAAAAAGTTATTCTGGAAATCTTTCAAAGAAGAAAATTTTTATAAATTTAAGTCAAACATCATTAGATAGCTCCTTCTCCCTTTAAGGTTCTTTTCCTTGTTAACTGATCAGTAAGTTGTGATATCAAAGTAATCACTAACATAAATATAACTTTCTCTTCTAGTTTAAATCAACACTTAGCAAAGAATCTAACGTCTAGAACAATCATGTATCCAAATCAAATTGACATCAAAATTAGATTTTATCACACAAAATTGTTGTTCCTATAGATTTTTTAAAAAAGAACATAATTAGCAATTTCATATGACTCAACTTAATACATTAAAAGCACATGAATTAAGTTCTATACACTATTCTAGGAGAAAAAAAATGCTATAAAGCTGTACTCACACTTATGAAATCCAAAAGCTTACTATCAAGATGCTTCCAAGGATCACAGCCTACTGCTGTAGGTAGGTTTAACCTAAGAAAAATCCCAATTTCTTTCCTAAGCTTCCAATTTCACAAGCACAATGACACATACGTTAGTCCTGGCTCATACTCTGGAGACTGAAGAACTGTTTTAACCCAGGATTTTGAGGTCAGTCTGGACAAAACAGAGACCTATGTCTCAACAACAACAATCTTCCCAAGCAAGCCACATGCTGTATAAATGTTTCATGTGCTAGCTTTCTCTGGAGGACAAGCATACATGTTGAATAAACTTACCAATAATTGCATAATTAAATAATTAAGAGTAGCTGTGTCTCGATGTATCTAACACTGTGCTAGGTTCTAGAGAGACATATCCTAATACCGCTATCATCTAATGAATTTATTTTTCACTAGTTTTCAACTAAGGAAAGACAAAAATCATACATACCAAGACTTATTAACTGTCCAAAAATGTGTGCTTTCTAGGGTTTTAATGAATATTTTGTGATAACTTATGCTATATTTCAAATAAAATGTCAACATAATAAAACTGAATCTATAGGAAGAACATCTGCAATAAAAAAAAATCAAAGAAAAAAAATCCTTTAATACAGAAAACTAAAGAGCACATCACATAATTGCAGTCACCTTACTTTGCTGTACAGACAACAATCAATACAAGTCTATGCCTTGCTCCCAATGTACCCAGCATGTTGTGACACATTTATAATCAGTCCTCCAACATTGCAGAAAACTCCCTTAACCAGTTCTTTCAGGAGGAGTTTTTCTAGTTGGATCAGCTGATATCCTAGACTTGGTAACTCTTCTCTTACCTCTTTTTCAGCTACTACTGGCACTCAAACTTGGCCTTAAGCTAGGCAGTGAAGTGGCACACGCCTTTAATCTCAGCACTCTGAGGAGACAGAGGCAGGTGGACCTCTGGGTTTAAGGCCAGTCTGGTTTACAGAGTGAGTTCCAGGGCAGCCAGGGCTACACAGAGAAAAAAAAACCCTGTCCCAAGCAACAAGCAAGCAAACCCACAACAACTTGGCCTCAAGGTTAAACTTGATCTAATTGTTTAACTAACTTTTAAGATTAAATTCCTAATACATTAATTTCTCTTCTGTATGGAAACAGTACATTCTTTTCCTCAAATTAGTTTCTAACTCCTAACTCCTTTCCAAAGTAGTCATTTGTAAACTAGTTTTCTTGCACTCTTCCCCTTGATTTTCCTATTTTCTTCCCATCTTTTGACTAAAATTTTTTGTATATACTTTGTTTCCTATTTTATTATGTTAAAATCCAGCACTAAGGAGGCATACTCAGGCAGATCTCTGGGAGTTTGAGGTCAGCCTACTCCTGTATAGTGAGTTCCAGGACAGCAAGAGAGACCTTGTGATGGATGGATGGATGGATGGATGGATGGATGGATGGATGGACCGACCGGTGGACAGACGGATGGGCAGGCAGGTGACAAACAAGTAATTACAGGGCTTTGTGGTGTATTTTAGTGTTGAATACATGCTTAGCATGTACAAGGCCCTGGCTTCAAGCCTCAACACACAACACCCAAAAATTATGGCCTTTAAACAGTTCCAAAGTCAATAAACTTCAAGTGTTCTAGGAGTAATTGTGAAATTATAATTCAATTCTACTTGAGCTGTGTACATGCTAGTTGTGACACACAGCATCCTCTAAATGTCAACTAAAATGATGAATTCTGACATTTTTTAAAATAATAAGCATTAATACAGTAGTTTTCTAAATAATCACTATTTCAGGATGAACACTGATGCTTTGTTTTTACTTAACCACAATAATTTTTTGGTTCAAGTTTCTTTTATAATTACAAATAAAAACCCTAAAAGCATAAGCAGGCAGACAGTGCTGGGGATGTACCTCAATTGATAAGTGTTTGACTAGCATGTACCAAGATCCAGCTTCACACATAAACAAGACCCATAATCTAGCACTCAGAAAAGAGCACCAGTGAAGAAGTTTGAGATCATCCTTGGCTACATGTTGAGTTTGAGGATAGCCTTAGCTACATAAGACACTGTCTCAAAAGCAAACAAACAAAACACCAAATTTATTCATTTCTGCAAAGGCAGAAAACATCTTTCTTAAAAAATAAGAAACTGGTAAATTTTAAGTAATTTCATAGTCTGTCTATTCAGTCAAAATTACATGTTTACAAGTCATGTGTAAGGGGCTCCTTTTAAATATGCCCACAATTGCTTGAGGAAAGCCAGGAATACTTTCTCAAAGCATGCCACCAAAAAAGTGAACAAAATATGTTTGCCTAGCTTTGGAAAGAGAAAAAATATTCCTCTGTTATTTAAGGGCAAGTTTGTTAAAGCTCAAAGGTCAAAAAAAGGCAGAGGGGGGATGTGAGCAGAAAATGCTGGTTAGTTCACGCTGAAAGAACAAGTCACTCAACCCTGTGGTATCCACTGATTTAAAAAAAAAAAAACTTAGCAATATCCTATATAACTCGTGTGATTAAAATGCATTTTCTTGGGGCTGGGGATTTAGCTCAGTGGTTAGAGTGCTTACCTAGGAAGCGCAAGGCCCTGGGTTCGGTCCCCAGCTCCGAAAAAAAGAACCAAAAAAAAAAAAAAAAAAAAATTCATTTTCTTCCCATTTTGTTTTGTGAAATGGGGTCTCCTTATATCATCTCGGCTGGCCTGGGACTCACTACATCATCCATTTATAATACTCCTGCCTCAGCCTCAAGTGCTACCTTTTCTTCCATTTCTTTTTATAAATAAAAATTACTTGGATAAAACTGATATAAGATGCCTTTAATGCCTTTTTTTTTTTTAAAGAAAAACAAAGAGACTGCTGCATCTATGAAAACAAGTGTGGTGAACAATTTGTAAATTAGTAGCACAACTGCTATGTTTCCATTTTGGGGCACTTAATAAGTACCAGGCAGTACTCTAAATGCTACTTCATCTGACTGTCGTCCTTATAAGACAGCTACTAGGTTGCTCATTTTACAAAAGAGGAAATGAACTCAGAGGAAAGCAGAGTATTTAGCTCAGGCAGTTTGGACCTATACTGTATCCAGCACAGTTAATATCAATTCCCTTTCACAAACAGCACCATCCTGCCATCTGCATGACTACTTTCAGGCACAGTCTGCCTCCTCCAGGTGATGCTTTAAGGCACAGACCTTTCACTTCTTTGCTTCTAATTTAATACTCTGAATAAGAAAAATTAAATAGGGGTTGGGGATTTAGCTCAGCGGTAGAGCGCTTGCCTAGCGAGCGCAAGGCCCTGGGTTCGGTTCCCAGCTCCCAAAAAAAAAAAAAAAAAAAAGAAAGAAAAAAGAAAAATTAAATAATTACATTTGAAGTAAACACAAATTTAAGAAACAACTATCGATGATTGGTAATACTGATTTATTATTATTTATCCACTGTAATAAGGAACATCTGAGAATAAATCATACAATGGTCTGTGTTACAGTAATACCTACATGAATTCTTAATCCTACAACTCTATAAAGCTATTATTTCATGCAAAAACTGAAGAACTTGAGATTTGGAGAAATTCACTCCCTTAGCCACTATTCTAAAGTTAGTAAATGGCCGACCTAGAACCTGAGCTCAGAGGCCTGACTCCAAAGAGCACAATGCTCTCTACTTAACTAATTGTTGAAGACACACGAGGTGGACAATAACTGTCCTTGGCTATCAAAAGAAACCTTCACACACTAACCTATAAGCACTGGCGATTGTTGCACTATGTAATCAAGTGGCCAATTTTAAATATTAAGCATCCTTAATGTTCCTTTAACAAAGTATTTTTCAACTTTACCTTAATCTGAAACATACCACGTTAAGGAAGTATATAAGCTTTACATACCAATTGTATAAAACATGCAACATGTTCTTTTCACTTAATGAAATCATGGACATATTCCTGAGTCAAA
The DNA here is from genome assembly GCF_021556685.1 of Rattus norvegicus. Lineage (NCBI taxonomy): Eukaryota > Metazoa > Chordata > Mammalia > Rodentia > Muridae > Rattus > Rattus norvegicus. The sequence continues at coordinate 17,422,615 of NC_141536.1, forward strand.
ATATCTATATTTAAATGGTTACTAAACATATATTGCATGGTAGTTATTGTCACGCCAAACCAAATCAGATCTCTCCCTGAATAAGATTATATAAATGAGTTGTTTTTTTTTAAAAAAAATATTGTATGAGTTGAACATTTTGCCTACATGTATAGTATATGCTCCACCCACATGGTCTGTGGGCAAAAAGGTCAAGCACAATGTCAGGTCTCTTAAAACTGGAGTTCTGGATGGTTGTGAGCTACCCTGTGCATACTGAGAATCAAACCTGGGGCATCTACAAGAGCAGTGGGTGCTTTTGTCCACAGAGCCATCGCTTCAGCCCCAAATAACTAGTTCTTTTTTTTTTTTTTAAGATTTATTCATTTATTATATATAAGTACATTGTAGCTGTCTTCAGACACACCAGAAGAGGGCATCAGATCTCTTTACAGATGGTTGTGAGCCAACATGTGGTTGCTGGGAATTGAATTCAGGACCTCTGGAAGAGCAGTAGGGTGCTCTTAACCGCTGAGCCATCTCTCCAGCCCCCAAATAACTAGTTCTAAAGGTGCTGGTAGAGGCCTCCTCAGAGTAAAACACAGAGACTCAATACCAGGCATTTCCGCAGGCTTATTGTTTAACTCCTCGTGTGTCTATATGCTGTCGTTCACTGTTTATAGCTGCTGTGGTCTCTGCCTCAATCACTGCACAATCTCTATCTAGCTAACTCAACAGCAGGGGAGCAACCCACTAAAGAGTCCTGGTGCCCGGGAGTCTGAATGCTGCTCTTCAGTTTTAGGCTTTATGTATATACTTTGTTATAAACACTGGAGACAAGACCACTTTTGTGATTAAACACCACCAACATGAAAACACCCCATCTCTACTAAGCACAAACCACTATGAAAGGTTTTAACAATAATCAAAAAAGGGAGTAACAATGTCTCTATCTTCACGGACCTCAAGAGTGGGGGTATCCTTGCTTAGAGGCCCCTGAACCGGAATGCTATGCCACATGTCAGTCAGGTGAACAGAAAACTCTCATACTCAATCTAATAGCCAATCTAATTAAAATGGTCAATTTTTTTTCCATAATAGAAATACAACCGTGGGGCTGGAGAGATGGCTTAGAGGTTAAGAGCACTGACTGCTCTTCCAGAGATCCTGCCTTCAAATCCCAGCACCCACATGGTGGCTCACAACCATCTGTAACAAGATCTGATGCCCTCTTCTGGCGTGTCTGAAGACAGCTACAGTGTACTTACATATAATAAATAAATCTTAAAAAAAAAAAAATACAACTTTGGAAAACAATCTGTCCATTTCTGAAACCAACTTTTCATAACTCATTTAAGGTTGCACTTTTGTGTAAATTAATGTAAATAAAAAATTTAAAATACCAGATTACTTAACAACGTCCAAAGAGAAAAAAAGCCTTACCACTAATGATAGTGTGATATGAATAAGAAATAAAGTGCCCCCAAATCTGTGTTCTGACTTCCATATAAGTATTTAACAGAAAAAACAATGATACCTGCACTTGAAAGGATTATAAAAGTTTACTAATAATATGTCTGAAATACAGATGGGTATGGGAGGAGCAGTGCAGACAGACCAAGAGTGTTCACTGCAGACACTCATCAGTAATTCGGTATTAATGCTCACTATACTGATGCTTTATATTGCAAACTTTAAAAAGTTTGAAATATAGTATCTCTTAATATTAATAATTTATCTCCTGTCATACTTTTAAAATACTTTAAATACTTTTGTGTGTATGACTGAATGTATGTGCACATGTGGGTATACATGTAGACATCAGAGAGAATAGCTAACATGAATCCATTCTCTCCTTCTACTAGGTGGGCTTCGGAATCTAACTCTGGTTATCAAGAGGGACAGCAAAAGACTTTACCTGCTGAGCCATCTTGCCAGGCCCACATGCTAACATTTTAATGACATAAACACCTCCAGAGCTATAGTCTGAACATTTTTATCTTACATATCTTGCTAAGAGTATGCAAATAAGACCTATAAAAACTGGCTGCAAGAAATTTTCATGCTCTGTTGCAAAGCTTAAGTTTACAAATATAAAATTTAACATGAAAAACAGAAAGCAGAACTTAAAAAAAACACCCTTAATTCCAAGGAATTTTCAATAGCAATTAGAACCTAAACTTTTTACATCTTTATAATAACTCCACTTATTGAGCCCCTAATGTAAACTAGCTACTTTATAAACAATCTCTAGTCCTAAACATTCATCTTACAAATAAGGAAACCAGGTCAGAAGTGATATATTGATGGTTATATACTACAAATTAGGCAGGTTAGGTTAAGCCAGAGTCTATTTCGACAGGATTCGATCAACACAGTAAACACCCATTATATGGCTAGCAAAACTACAGGCACTTACATGCCAAACCCGAGTTTTCTTTAAATTCTAGTTAATCCTTGAAATAACTCTGAAATGTGGGCACAATTTATAAGGACAGGGAGTCCTTATAGATAAGGACACTGAGTCTGAGAGGTTGATTAACTTGATTAGGGTCAGCTAAGTAACTAGGAAGTGTTACTTGGCCATGCATAGTATGTATAAGGTTTTGGAGTCCCGATGCCTTGGAATCTCACTCTAGTACTGCCATTTCCCAGTTACACAGAATTCCCAAGAAAATTCCCTGCTGAAGGGAAGGGAAAAGGGGGAGCTGCATTATTAGTGGGTCAAATTTGTACTCATTAGTCACATTTACATAAAAGGTCATTGAAACAACATGCCATGACCAGTAAACTTTCGAACACAGCTTTCTTTACAAATAAAGAGGAAATCCTACCACCACCTCTCCTCCAATGAGCATTTGCCAGAGTAACAGCTGACATGATAGAGTTTGGGTCTTATCTGTTATCACCCAGAGTAAAGAGAAAAAAAAAATGGAATTCAGTTGTCACTTCTCTGAACTGATCCAGCATTGTGTGTCTCAGCCCTCGCTGAACACATGCTGTACTACAAAACATACTAGCCTGTATGGGGAAAAAGCCAGTCTGTGTGTGCCATCATTACTCAGCCACAGGACAACTTCTGGCTTCAGTCCGTCGTCCGTCCCCCGCCCCTTAGTAAAAAAAAAATGCGGAAAACTCTCAAAAGGCACTTGAAGCAAGCTATGTGTGAAGACACCTAAACCCGTGCCTGGCACACACTGGAGTTTTTTAACATTCCCACTCCATCGTCTTTTCTCAAATTCTCGAGATGCCCAAACTTTTCCCCTTCGTTATTTCTGGACACTGTGTAGGTTCTAACCCCGTGCAGGCTGGCCAGGGACTTTACATGGATTCGGAGAGCCTCGCGAAACAGTCAGTCCCACACACCCAATCTTCAGGCGGGACTACAGAGCGGTTGCTTACAAGGACACGGGAGGCAGCCCGAGATGCCGATGCGGGGCCTTTTGTAAGATGAGGCCCTGTAAGGTGGGACTGCCACGGCTGGGGCTCGTGGGTGGCAGGACGACGCGACACGCGTGGGGAAACACTGCGGGGGTGGTCTGCAGCTGCGGGCAAAGGCGGCGAGACCCGGGCCTACGGAGGCCACGGTTGTGCGCCGCAGGCCGGACAGAAGAGGTGGGAACACACCCTCCCCGCACGCTTCGGAGCGGAGGTGCGGGCAGGGAGCGCGAGCCCGACGGGGCGGCGCGGGCGACAGCTCGCCCCGCAGAGTCCTGTCAGGCCGGCGCCCTCCGCCGACCCTCGGGCCGGCCGCGGCCTGCGGGGCCAGCCCGGGACGCCGCCCGCCTACCTCTCGGCTCGCCTCCGCCCCTTGGAAGGGCCGGGCTGGGAGGCCGGCTCCGGGCGGCCCCTGCGGAAGGCCTTGGTTACCTGGGGGGTTGCTGGTGGCTGGGCAGCTTTCCGGACGGGAGGGGGACGTCAGGACGAGGAAGCGGAGGGCGGACGCGGCGGGAGGGCGGCCGGAATCCGTCGGCCAAGGCCCTGGCAGGAAGGCGGGCTGGCCTGAGGTTGCAGACACTCGGGAGGTAGTCGCGGTGGTGGCGGCGGCTGCTCCTGCGGCTCCCTCAGGATCTTCCTCGGGCTGGCCCAAGATGGCGGCGCTCCCTGCACAGGGTTTCCTGTCACCCTCGCAATGGGCCGGACCACAAAAGAAGGGGGGAGGATGCGCGCGCAGCCAGCGGAGCCCGGAAGAGGGTGTTGGAGACCGACCTGACGGCCACGCCCCTTCCTCAGTTCGCCCCTTTGGAGTAGACCCGCCTCGGCCTCAGCCCGTCCCACTGGTCCTCACGCCTGAAGGGGCGGGGAAAGAGGTCTGCGCAAGCGCAGATGTGTGCCACGCCTCCCGGCGGAGTTACTGCGCAGGTAACCAGTTCTAAGGGTTGCCGGTGTCCCGAATGATCCCCGTTGGAGACTTAACTCTTTTTAATACGCGTAACCGCTTCTCACTGGACCGCCTCTGTATACCGATCTCTGGGACACACACATATTTACTGCACTTATTCAACATTTACCGACCAATTGGAGACTAGCAGGAACAAGGCTGGCCCACACCCAGAGACGCTTCTCCTGGTGCGGTCAGAGACGAAAAGGGTGGCTCATATTGACCAACCCACTTGTATAATCATGTAGCTAGGAGGTGGCCCTTTCTGTCTTGTGTTTCATCTTTGTCTAACCTAACCTTCAGGAAGAGGGAAATTTGACATTTTTATTGTTTGGCCACCACTCCCACCTTCCCAAGGCACCTTGGTGAAAGTAACTGTTTCACTTTCTTGGTCTTATGTCTTTTTGCCTTGAAGAACCTGGATGAGGGTTTGTTTTACATTTACGTTTAATTTATATTTTACAATTACATCGCCACAAGGATGAATAGGTTAATAACGTATAACAAGGCATTTTCTTCAGCATAGAAGTTGATTTTTTTTCTTTTTTTTCTTTTTTCTTTTTTTTTTTTTTTTTGAGGGATAGGGTGGGGTGGGGTGGGGTTCGATACAGGATTTCAGTATGTACCTCTTGCCCCTCTGGAACTCACTATGTGAATCAGGCTAGCCTCTAACCTGCAGAGCCACTGCATCCCCAAGTGCTGAGATTAAAGGCATGTGCCACCACACCCAGGTTTTCCCCGATGATTTTAAAGGATTTTGGTATATATGTTGTGTGTCTCCAAAGGGACTATGGACTGTAACCATTATCCCTACCATGCCTAATAGATAAAATGGCCCTTTCCAGAAACCCCAAAGAAAAGTCGCAGTTCTAAACATTTAAAACGTTTTGTAAACTGGTTCTGCTTCAGGAAAGTGAGATGCCATTGGAAAAATACGTAGCAGTCTGCAAGTCTCTCGTTTTAATAAATACACGGTATAGACATCATTTTTATACACATTTAATTTCCCAGGTTCTCTGTCTTTTCTCCAAAGTAAGGATGTGATGTGTAATTCCTATGACTCCTTGTTAAAATTAAATAGACAGTACATGCAAAATTCCTGGCCTATAATAACTTCAACGGGACATTTATTATATGACAAGCATAAGGTGATCGCTTGCAATCCTGGAGGTCAGTGGTTTAATTCGTGGTGGTGGTTTAAATAAGAATGGACCCCATGTGACATATATAATACCATGGACTAGGGTATTGCTGTGACAGGAATGACCATTCCATTTGTTGGCGGAATATGGAAGACTTTGGGACTTTGGACTAGAAAAATGGCTGGAAATTTTTCTTTCTTTCTTTTTTTTTTTTTTTTTTTCCGGAGCTGGGGACCGAACCCAGGGCCTTGCACTTGCTAGACAAGCGCTCTACCACTGAGCTAAATTCCCAACCCCGGAAATTTTTAAGTGGGGCTTAATATGCTATCCTGGTAGGAATGTGGAAAACAGTGCTGAGGGCAATTTGAACAATGGGGACCCACCCAAGGAGTCTCAGAGGGGAAGAGTGAGTGGCCTAGAGTCCATCCTTGTGACATTTTGACAAGTCTGTGACATTGTGACACTTTGTCCTAAAAATTTCCTGGAGGATAAATTGAAGAATTAATGGATTAATGGCTTTGGCAGAGGAGATTTCAAGACAGCCTGGTGTTGACTGTGTCACCTGGTGACTAGGGGTTACTCTTCTGCAGATCTACAACGAAAAGAAGCAAGTGGGGCAGGGAGAAATACAGAATGCACAGTTGGAGCACCAGGAGTTATAATGGAGCTAAGACCTAAGTCCAGTGCTCTGGATAAAGTTTAAAGAAAAACCTTATGCTAAATGGAATAAACGGAGTAGTGGCTCAGGGCAAGGCATACCCAGCAAGGCTTCCAGTTTGTCAAGAGGAATTAAAGAAAAGTTTAACAGTGAAGGAAACCATAGAAAGCAAGAAAGCTGGTAAAAATGTGTCTGAACGAGGGGTTCAAAATGTGTTCCATCCCCAGCCAATAGACGATCTTGGCAGCTTCAGCCACATGGTTCTGGCTTTAGAGTCAAGGATACAAGAAATGGATTGTGGAATCACCCTCCATGTCTAAGGAAAGCCACTGAAGCCAGGAATGTGTCAGGGATGTCCCTGCATGGAGGCCTAGAGAGGCCACTGCATGAAGCTGCAAAATTGAAGCCTGGATTGCCTTAGAGACCCCAAGATGTTGGAGATTCCAGAGTCCATGGGATACCTGACAAGGTAAGCTGCAGACTGGATGTGGAACCATCCCAAGAGAGAAGTCTGTTGCAGTCAGCAAAGCTAAAAGGAATTGGAGATCTGAAGAGCGCTTTGACATCAGACATGGAGATGCAGAATTTGGAGTTTGCCCAGCTGGTTTTCAGTCTTGCCTTGGTCCAGTATTTCCTCACTGTGCTTCCTTTTCTCTTTTTGGAATGGTAATGCATCTTCTGTGCCATTGTATACTGGAAGTCTGTGACCTGCTTTTTAATTTTGATCGCCAAGAGTCTTAGAAGAGACTTTGGACATTTAAACAGTGTTGAGACTGTAGGAGACTATGGAGACTTTTGAAACTGGACCGAGTGTATTTCAGCTTTATGACATGGCTATAGGCTTAGGAGGCCAGGGAATGAAAAGTGGTGGTTTGAATCCCCCAGCCCCCACTCCACCGCTAGGCTCATAGATTTGAGTGCTTAGTCACCAGGGACTGGAACTGTTTGAAGGGATTAGAAGGATTAAGAGGTATGGCCTTGTTGGAATAGGTTTGGCCTTGTGGAAGAAGTGTGTCACTGGGGGTGCATTTTGAAGTTTCAAAAGCCCATGTCAGCCCAGTCCCACCCCCCTCCATACCTAAGGAACAGGATGCAGCTCTCACATGCCTAGATGCCACCATACTCCCTGCCATAATGATAATACACTAAACCTCTAAAACTGTAAGGAAAGTGAATTTTAGCTTTGTTATATCCTTTATAGTCTAACAAGTTATTCCTGGATCCCTGCTGTGCATTCTGATGAGAATATCTCTTTTCCGGGGTTATTATTCTAACTAATAAAATTTAAATGATTAAGAAAATGCTTCCTTTTATAAGAGTTGCCTTGCTCATGATGTCTCTTCACAGCAATGGGCAGTGACTAAGACATTCATACACTTTTATACTTGTGTGCGTATTTTGACATTTTTTAAATCAAGGAAATTTGTAGCCAGTCCTAGAACACTTACCCAGTATGCACCAGGTTGTGAGTTCCATCTTAAACAAGGCAAAGGGTAAAAAACACTTTTTTTGCTTTGCTTCTGCCTTGATAACTACAGGAGAAAACTGAGCATCAACTGTCACTGCTTGCTCAGGGATGAATTTATACCTAACCAGAAAGTTTCTCTCTGTCACCTGAAGTGAAACCTTTCAGTGTTATTGAACCATTGTTACACACCAACAACTATCCAAAAGTCATTTTCTTACTCAGTTTCTGTAAGCCTTTTAAATTTTTTTAAAGATTTATTTATTTTATGTACATAAGTACACTGTAGCTGTCTTCAGACACACCAGAAGAGGGCGTCAGATCTCATTACAGATGGTTGTGAGCCACCATGTGGTTGCTGGGATTTGAACGCAGGACCTCTGGAGGAGCAGTCAGTGCTCTTAACCGCTGAGCCATCTCTCCAGCCCTAAATTTTTTATTGTAAGTTTATGAATGATTTGCCTGTGCATCTGTGCACCGTGCACATGCCTGGTGTCCACAAAGGTAAAAAGGCACCAGGCTCCCTGGAATGGTTTTGGAGTTACAGAGGGTTACAAGACACTATGTGCATTCTGGGAATGGAACAGGTCCTCTGCAAGAACAGGTGCTCTTAACCTTTGAACCATCTCTCCAGTCCCATTCTTACTTAATTTCTAAAGCAGCTATATGAATTCATCACTGTATCCATCCATTTTACAGATGAAAAAAGGGTAATGTCATATAGGCCTAAAGGTAAAAATTGTCATATAGGTAAAACTTGGCAGTGCTGAGACAGAAGCCTGGCAGGACATGACTTAAAGAGTTCCTGTTCCGAGTTCTACTCTGCAACTCTTCCTTAGCTGTACTTGGGGACCTGGACTGCAGCTTACTGGATCATTTTGAAGTTGCATTGAACAGAAACATTATTACAAATGAAGAGTGCCAGGGTCCCATGCTAAGCAAAGAAATTATGGATCATTATGAAGTTATTTCTGTAACAGATTGGAGAATTTCTAAAGTTAAGGCCCAATGTAACTGATTGCTAATAGTCAAGGGTTGTCTTGCTAAACATATGTCAGCACTTCCAATGAACTCTTTTAAAATGCTGTTTCTATGTGATGAAAAATATACACACAATGTTTATAGGAGCACTGTAATAGCAAAGGACTGGAGACAAAAATAGCTGTTACAGTAATTATAGTACATCCATATTGTAGAATATTAAACAGCTCTTTAAAAAGGTGACTCGCTTATGCAATAGACATTGGGGAACATCTTTTCCGTTGTCTTGGAACTACTGCTGTAGGCAATCTAAACACAAAAGTCCAAGTTTTACATGCAAAGAGCCATCAGTGGCTAGAACTGGGAACTTTCAAGCAAGGGATTTGAACATCTACTATGCAAGATAATAGATCTTCTTCCAGGAAGCTCCCACCTCCTCTCCACTGTTTCTCAATCCTTTCCCCAACTCGTAGATGCTGCACACAGACACATACCATCAGCACTGCTCAGTGGAAAGATGGGCTGGAGAGAGACAGAGACATCCGTCTCCATGGAAAGTGCAGTGAGGAGGGGGCTCTCCTCCCACTCTTCTCATAGGGTCCCTCCCCCTTGTCCTCTTGTAGAGTTAAGAGAGGAGCTCCACCCATCAATGAAGACCCAGTGTTCCTGTAGCAAGAGGGGACTGGGCATAGGATACCTGTTCAGGCAGCAGACTTAACTGGTTAAGTCTGCCCAATCGCTGCCTGTGGAGGGAGTCAATCTAGCAAGGGCTTTTGAAATGGGAGAGGGAGGGGGTTGGGGATTTAGCTCAGTGGTAGAGCGCTTGCCTAGGAAGCTCAAGGCCCTGGGTTTGGTTCCCAGCTCCGAAAAAAAGAACCAAAAAAAAAAAAAAAGAAAGAAAGAAATGGGAGAGGGAGAACAACTTAAACTGCTTGCAGCTCTCCTACCCCACCCCCCAATCCCACAATGGGGTGGTATCAGGGGTCTGAGGTAGAAACAGTGGAACCCACAGTCATCTAGACAATACAGCAGATACATGGGCGTCACCAGCCCCCAGGGGAGGCATTTGAAGACCCCCTTGGTACTGAATCATTCATCGCCATGCTCACCCGGTCTTATTTCACTGTTCTTCATGTATTTTTATGTATTTTCTTCTCTAAGAAAAAATACTATTTTATTCTGTATCTCATTTCGGAACATAAAAACGTTAGAGTCATTTTCAGATCTACTGTGCTTATTAAACCAAAATAACACATCTTTTTTATTGTTAGTTTTACGATCTTAATTTTGTTGGCTAATTTTCCTCATATGCTTTCGAATTTTGGTTCATAAGCTTATGTTGGATTACAGATGGTTTCTTCTCCCCTCTCCCTTCCTCCTCTTTCTCGCTCTCTCTATTTCTCTCCCTCCTCATCCCTTTTTATCTGGTAGTATTGGACTTGGCACCAATCCAGAATCAGATGTTAAAATATTGCTGTCCCAATGTCTTAGAAGGTACTGAAGATAGTACCAGAATTTGCACAATTTGTAATCTGAATTGTATGCCATATGTCAGTGCTACCTAATCAAAATCAAATACATCTTTAAATGGAATTGATTACACTCTCGGGATACATAATTAAGCAAAATGAAACCAAAAGCAAGCAAGCAAACAAAACCTAGTTGAGGTAAAGAAGCCATTAGTTGGGTGCTCCGAAATTTAGCAGATTGACAAGCAAGTTAAAATCGAGTTTGTGGGACTGTTTAGTCTTTAGTCTAACCGAACTGAAAAAGCGTTGAACACAGTCTCCTTCTGCTGCCTTCAGATTAGGATGTAGAACTCTCGGCTACCTCTTCAGTCCCATGGCTGCCTGGATGCTGCCATGCTTCCCTCCATGATGATAACAGGCTAAACCTCTGAAACTTTTATGAGGCTCAGAGCTGACCTTGAGAGATGAGGAAGATGGGCATCTTGGTATTCTCCAGAAGGTCGGTCAAGGAAACCGTGGAGAGAAGGTGGCCATCCAGATCAGCACCTTCACCCGTCGAGCCTTAAACAGTCACTGAGCCAAAGGGCATGGCCAACCGGCAAAGTGCTTCTTAGGCTCCCATACCTGGTCCCAGTCACAAAGAACCCTTTTCTTCTATGGGTAATTAATTCACAACAGGAAACCTTTTGTTTCACAGTCGTGGAAATTGAACTAGGGCCTTGCACACACTGGGCAAAGGCTCTACCAATGAGCTACATTATGAGTCTTTTTTTTTAAAATCTTTCAACAATGTCTGAATGAGTTACCTAGGCTAGCCTGTACTTTTGACTCTTCTCCCTTATGAGTAGTTGCTGAAGGCCTGTGCTGTCAGGCCTGGCTCACTGTGAGAAGACCTTGCTGAGAAACCTACCTGTTGCCACACTACAGACACAGAGGCCTGTCTGCAGCCGTGCCATGGGGCGCCCTCAGAGGAGTTCACCCAGAGCCCCTCCTGGCAACTGTAGCCTGCCTGCAGCAGGAGCCACTACAACTATGTATGTATGTGTGTATGTGCAAGTATGTGGTGGGCAGATGGGAAAGGAGGAGATTCAGAACAGTTTGAGCATTGTGAAGGGAGACGGAATTGGAGAAGAAGGCTAGAGAGGAAAAGCCTGTTGTGAATAGCCAGCCCAGCCACCTGAAGCCATGGTGAAGTCCCAGCCCATGCTGCCAGCCCTAGAATGGGAGCCCAAGGCATCTGTGGCCATGCACCGGCAGGGGTCAGTGCCAGGTCTGTGGCTCATATTACCACCAGAGACCATGAGAACATCCCTGGTCTGCCCAGTTGTCTGGGACCAAGTAGACATCAAAGGGTTGTACAGAACTGGTCCCACCCCTCAGTGGCTGTGGCACTCTGCACCATTGAGGTGGGCTCTGCACCTCAATGGGGCAACACAATGGAGTTGTGTTGAATAGGCCTCCTCCAAATGGTGAAGGCCCAGGTGAGCCAGCCCGAGGGTGTGAGAGTGAGGGGTTAGCCCCAGGCCCAGGCAGCTGTGGTTCTTTGGAGAGTGGGCCCCACCTCTTGATTGGGCAGCACAGTGGAGCTGGCTCCAAAGACATGGGTGAGCCTTGAGGACGTGAGAGTGGAAGAGCTGACCTGACTCCTGCTGATGGCGTAGTTGGGTGGCTTATCCGGAGCAGCGGGAGAGAGCCCATCCTTGTGGTGCAGAGGTGGGAGAGCCAGCAGGCTGACCAGCTCAGCTACCACCCAGGCCCAGATGCAGAGTTTTGAGTTGGCCCATCCCAATATCTACGTCATCTGTGAAGAGTTAAAGGGTCAGTCCTGCTGATCAAAAGCTGCAGGATCTCCATGACACAATGCAACAATAAGGTAACTGGGAAGAGTCCCAGTGAGGATCCAATATTGATGGTGTGACCGAAGCCGGAGATTTGGAACCACACCCATGACTCACTGCAGTGAACATTTGCATGCGGACAGAGGGACATGTGGGACATACTGTGACACGCTACAGCTTCTGTGCTTTGTTTTGTTTATGTTTTTCTTTGTGTGCCTTTTATTTTCTCTTGGAGGGGAGGTTACAAGGGCAGAGGGTGGGATTGAGGGGATGAGGAGATGAATGGAGACTGGGGTGCATGATGTGAAACTCACAAAGAATCAATAAAGTTTTCTTTTTAAAGGGCTCAATTCAGTTAGTGGCCACAAAGAATGGTGTGCCGTATCAACACAACTGTGTGAAACGTTGAAAAAAAGAAATATTCTATTATTATATTAATATATTCTAATATTATATTAAAAAATGCTTCCC